>NC_060190.1:150660-207558 GCF_021184085.1 Oncorhynchus gorbuscha
AAAACTTAGGGGGGTGGGGTGAGAGGGATTACTTAACCTATCCTAGGTATTCCTTAAAGAGGTGGGGTTTCAGGTGTCTCCGGAAGGTGGTGATTGACTCCGCTGTCCTGGCGTCGTGAGGGGAGTTTGTTCCACCATTGGGGGCCAGGGCAGCGAACAGTTTTGACTGGGCTGAGCGGGAGCTGTACTTCCTCAGTGGTAGGGAGGCGAGCAGGCCAGAGGTGGATGAACGCAGTGCCCTTGTTTGGGTGTAGGGCCTGATCAGAGCCTGGAGGTACTGAGGTGCCGTTCCCCTCACAGCTCCGTAGGCAAGCACCATGGTCTTGTAAGCGGATGCGAGCTTCAACTGGAAGCCAGTGGGAGAACGGAGGAGGCGGGGTGACGTGAGAGAACTTGGGAAGGTTGAACACCAGACGGGCTGCGGCGTTCTGGATGAGTTGAAGGGGTTTAATGGCACAGGCAGGAGCCCAGCCAACAGCGAGTTGCAGTAATCCAGACGGGAGATGACAAGTGCCTGGATTAGGACCTGCGCCGCTTCCTGTGTGAGGCAGGGTCGTACTCTGCGGATGTTGTAGAGCATGAACCTACAGGAACGGGCCACCGCCTTGATGTTAGTTGAGAACGACAGGGTGTTGTCCAGGATCACGCCAAGGTTCTTGGCGCTCTGGGAAGGAGGACACAATGGAGTTGTCAACCGTGATGGCGAGATCATGGAGCAGGCAGTCCTTCCCGGGGAGGAAGAGCAGCTCCGTCTTGCCGAGGTTCAGCTTGAGGTGGTGATCCGTCATCCACACTGATATGTCTGCCAGACATGCAGAGATGCGATTCGCCACCTGGTCATCAGAAGGGGGAAAGGAGAAGATTAATTGTGTGTCGTCTGCATAGCAATGATAAGAGAGACCATGTGAGGTTATGACAGAGCCAAGTGACTTGGTGTATAGCGAGAATAGGAGAGGGCCAAGAACAGAGCCCTGGGGGACACCAGTGGTGAGCGCGTGGTGAGGAGACAGATTCTCGCCACGCCACCTGGTAGAGCGACCTGTCAGGTAGGACGCAATCCAGCGTGGGCCGCGCCGGAGATGCCCAACTCGGAGAGGGTGGAGAGGAGGATCTGATGGTTCACAGTATCGAAGGCAGCCGATAGATCTAGAAGGATGAGAGCAGAGGAGAGAGAGTTAGCTTTAGCAGTGCGGAGCGCCTCCGTGATACAGAGGAGAGCAGTCTCAGTTGAATGACTAGTCTTGAAACCTGACTGATTTGGATCAAGAAGGTCATTCAGAGAGAGATAGCGGGAGAGCTGGCCAAGGACGGCACGTTCAAGAGTTTTGGAGAGAAAAGAAAGAAGGGATACTGGTCTGTAATTGTTGACATCGGAGGGATCTGCAGAGAGGGAGGGGGGGCGGAGGATTCAGGAGGGAGGAGAAGGTGGCAAAGAGCTTCCTAGGGTTAGAGGCAGATGCTTGGAATTTAGCGTGGTAGAAAGTGGCTTTAGCAGCAGAGACAGAGGAGGAAAATGTAGAGAGGAGGGAGTGAAAGGATGCCAGGTCCGCAGGGAGGCGAGTTTTCCTCCATTTCCGCTCGGCTGCCCGGAGCCCTGTTCTGTGAGCTCGCAATGAGTCATCGAGCCACGGAGCGGGAGGGGAGGACCGAGCCGGCCTGGAGGATAGGGGACATAGAGAGTCAAGGGATGCAGAGAGGGAGGAGAGGAGGGTTGAGGAGGCAGAATCAGGAGATAGGTGGGAGAAGGTTTGAGCGGAGGGAAGAGATGATAGGATGGAAGAGGAGAGAGTAGCGGGGGAGAGAGAGCGAAGGTTGGGACGGCGCGATACCATCCGAGTAGGGGCAGTGTGGGAGGTGTTGGATGAGAGCGAGAGGGAAAAGGATACAAGGCAGTGGTCGGAGACTTGGAGGGGAGTTGCAATGAGGTTAGTGGAAGAACAGCATCTAGTAAAGATGAGGTCGAGCGTATTGCCTGCCTTGTGAGTAGGGGGGAAGGTGAGAGGGTGAGGTCAAAGAGGAGAGGAGTGGAAAGAAGGAGGCAGAGAGGAAAGAGTCAAAGGTAGACGTGGGGAGGTTAAAGTCGCCCAGAACTGTGAGAGGTGAGCCGTCCTCAGGAAAGGAGCTTATCAAGGCATCAAGCTCATTGATGAACTCTCCGAGGGAACCTGGAGGGCGATAAATGATAAGGATGTTAAGCTTGAAAGGGCTAGTAACTGTGACAGCATGGAATTCAAAGGAGGCGATAGACAGATGGGTAAGGGGAGAAAGAGAGAATGACCACTTGGGAGAGATGAGGATCCCGGTGCCACCACCCCGCTGACCAGACGCTCTCGGGGTGTGCGAGAACACGTGGGCGGACGAAGAGAGAGCAGTAGGAGTAGCAGTGTTGTCTGTGGTGATCCATGTTTCCGTCAGTGCCAAGAAGTCGAGGGACTGGAGGGAGGCATAGGCTGAGATGAACTCTGCCTTGTTGACCGCAGATTGGCAGTTCCAGAGGCTACCGGAGACCTGGAACTCCACGTGGGTCGTGCGCGCTGGGACCACCAGAGTAGGGTGGCCGCGGCCACGCGGTGAGGAGCGTTTGTATGGTCTGTGCAGAGAGGAGAGAACAGGGATAAACAGACACATAGTTGACAGGCTACAGAAGAGGCTACGCTAATGCAAAGGAGATTGGAATGACAAGTGGACTACACGTCTCGAATGTTCAGAAAGTTAAGCTACGTAGCAAGAATCTTATTGACTAGAATGATTAAAATGATACAGTACTGCTGAAGTAGGCCAGCTGGCAGTGGGTGCGTTGTTGACACTACACTAATCAAGTCGTTCCGTTGAGTGTAATAGTTTCTGCAGTGTTGCTATTCGGGGGCTAGCAGGCTAGCTAGCAGTGTTGTTTACGTTACGTTGCGTTAAAAGAACGACAATAGATGGCTAGCGAACCTAGAAAATCGCTCTAGACTACACAATTATCTTTGATACAAAGACGGCTATGTAGCTAGCTAAGTAGCTAGCTACGATCAAACAAATCAAACCGTTGTACTGTAATGAAATGAAGTGAAAATGTGATACAACCTGTGAATGCGACCGGGTAGTTGAGTTCTATACAGAAGACGTTGGCTAGCGTTGGCTAGCTGTTGGCTAGCTAGCAGAGTCACCCGTTGGAGCGACGTGCAGATGCGACCACTCGCTCCAACCGGAACCGGAAGCATGATGTCACTGTTGTAAAAACAAAATGTCAGATATTACACATCAATAAATGGTTTTAGTTCAGTTTAGTTAGGTGTGACTAAAGAGAAGAGGTGTCAGGCAGAAGGTGTGACTAAAGAGAAGAGGTGTCAGGCAGAAGGTGTGACTAAAGAGGTGTCAGGCAGAAGGTGTGACTAAAGAGGTGTCAGGCAGAAGGTGTGACTAAAGAGGTGTCAGACAGAAGGTGTGACTAAAGAGAAGAGGTGTCAGGCAGAAGGTGTGACTAAAGAGGTGTCAGGCAGAAGGTGTGACTAAAGAGAAGTGGTGTCAGGCAGAAGGTGTGACTAAAGAGGTGTCAGGCAGTAGGTGTGACTAAAGAGGTGTCAGGCAGAAGGTGTGACTAAAGAGGTGTCAGGCAGAAGGTGTGACTAAAGAGGTGTCAGGCAGAAGGTGTGACTAAAGAGGTGTCAGGCAGAAGGTGTGACTAAAGAGAAGAGGTGTCAGACAGAAGGTGTGACTAAAGAGAAGAGGTGTCAGGCAGAAGGTGTGACTAAAGAGGTGTCAGGCAGAAGGTGTGACTAAAGAGGTGTCAGGCAGTAGGTGTGACTAAAGAGAAGAGGTGTCAGACAGAAGGTGTGACTAAAGAGAAGAGGTGTAAGGCAGAAGGTGTGACTAAAGAGGTGTCAGGCAGAAGGTGTGACTAAAGAGGTGTCAGGCAGTAGGTGTGACTAAAGAGGTGTCAGGCAGTAGGTGTGACTAAAGAGGTGTCAGGCAGAAGGTGTGACTAAAGAGGTGTCAGGCAGAAGGTGTGACTAAAGAGGTGTCAGGCAGAAGGTGTGACTAAAGAGAAGGGGTGTCAGTGTGGGCAGAAGGTGTGACTAAAGAGGTGTCAGTATAGACAGAAGGTGTGACTAAAGAGTGTGACTAAAGAGGTGTCAGGCAGAAGGTGTGACTAAAGAGGTGTCAGGCAGAAGGTGTGACTAAAGAGGTGTCAGGCAGTAGGTGTGACTAAAGAGGTGTCAGGCAGTAGGTGTGACTAAAGAGGTGTCAGGCAGTAGGTGTGACTAAAGAGGTGTCAGGCAGAAGGTGTGACTAAAGAGGTGTCAGGCAGTAGGTGTGACTAAAGAGGTGTCAGGCAGAAGGTGTGACTAAAAGAAGAGGTGTCAGGCAGAAGGTGTGACTAAAGAGGTGTCAGGCAGAAGGTGTGACTAAAGAGTGTGACTAAAGAGGTGTCAGGCAGAAGGTGTGACTAAAGAGGTGTCAGGCAGAAGGTGTGACTAAAGAGGTGTCAGGCAGTAGGTGTGACTAAAGAGGTGTCAGGCAGTAGGTGTGACTAAAGAGGTGTCAGGCAGAAGGTGTGACTAAAGAGGTGTCAGGCAGAAGGTGTGACTAAAGAGGTGTCAGGCAGAAGGTGTGACTAAAGAGGTGTCAGGCAGAAGGTGTGACTAAAGAGGTGTCAGGCAGAAGGTGTGACTAAAGAGGTGTCAGGCAGAAGGTGTGACTAAAGAGGTGTCAGTATAGACAGAAGGTGTGACTAAAGAGTGTGACTAACAGAAGGTGTGACAGAAGGTGTGACTAAAGAGGTGTCAGGCAGAAGGTGTGACTAAAGAGGTGTCAAGCAGTAGGTGTGACTAAAGAGGTGTCAGGCAGTAGGTGTGACTAAAGAGGTGTCAGGCAGTAGGTGTGACTAAAGAGTTGTCAGACAGAAGGTGTGACTAAAGAGGTGTCTGGCAGAAGGTGTGACTAAAGAGAAGGGGTGTCAGTGTGGGCAGAATGTGTGACTAAAGAGGTGTCAGTATAGACAGAAGGTGTGACTAAAGAGTGTGACTAAAGAGGTGTCAGACAGAAGGTGTGACTAAAGAGGTGTCAGGCAGTAGGTGTGACTAAAGAGGTGTCAGGCAGTAGGTGTGACTAAAGAGGTGTCAGACAGAAGGTGTGACTAAAGAGGTGTCAGGCAGAAGGTGTGACTAAAGAGGTGTCAGGCAGAAGGTGTGACTAAAGAGGTGTCAGGCAGAAGGTGTGACTAAAGAGAAGGGGTGTCAGTGTGGGCAGAAGGTGTGACTAAAGAGGTGTCAGGCAGAAGGTGTGACTAAAGAGAAGGGGTGTCAGTGTGGGCAGAAGGTGTGACTAAAGAGGTGTCAGTATAGACAGAAGGTGTGACTAAAGAGTGTGACTAAAGAGGTGTCAGGCAGAAGGTGTGACTAAAGAGGTGTCAGGCAGAAGGTGTGAATAAAGATGTGTCAGGCAGAAGGTGTGACTAAAGAGGTGTCAGACAGAAGGTGTGACTAAAGAGGTGTTAATTAATATAGTCCTGACCCCAGTCATTATCTGAGTAGTGTGATACTGGTATTGTCCTGACCCCAGTCATTATCTGAGTAGGGTGATATTGGTATTGTCCTGACCCCAGTCATTATCTGAGTAGGGTGATACTGGTATCGTCCTGACCCCAGTCATTATCTGAGAGGTGTACTGGGTGACCCCAGATTACTGAGTGTGTATCGTCCTGACCCCAGTCATTATCTGAGTAGGGTGATACTGGTATTGTCCTGACCCCAGTCATTATCTGAGTAGGGTGATACTGGTATCGTCCTGACCCCAGTCATTATCTGAGTAGGGTGATACTGGTATTGTCCTGACCCCAGTCATTATCTGAGTAGGGTGATACTGGTATTGTCCTGACCCCAGTCATTATCTGAGTAGGGTGATACTGGTATCGTCCTGACCCCAGTCATTATCTGAGTAGGGTGATACTGGTATTGTCCTGACCCCAGTCATTATCTGAGTAGGGTGATATTGGTATTGTCCTGACCCCAGTCATTATCTGAGTAGGGTGATACTGGTATTGTACTGACCCCAGTCATTATCTGAGTAGGGTGATACTGGTATTGTCCTGACCCCAGTCATTATCTGAGTAGGGTGATACTGGTATCGTCCTGACTCCAGTCATTATCTGAGTAGGGTGATACTGGTATTGTCCTGACCCCAGTCATTATCTGAGTAGGGTGATACTGGTATCGTCCTGACCCCAGTCATTATCTGAGTAGGGTGATACTGGTATCGTCCTGACCCCAGTCATTATCTGAGTAGGGTGATACTGGTATCGTCCTGACCCCAGTCATTATCTGAGTAGGGTGATACTGGTATCGTCCTGACCCCAGTCATTATCTGAGTAGGGTGATACTGGTATCGTCCTGACCCCAGTCATTATCTGAGTAGGGTGATACTGGTATCGTCCTGACCCCAGTCATTATCTGAGTAGGGTGATACTGGTATCGTCCTGACCCCAGTCATTGTCTGTTTAGACTTAACATGAACTAACACTATCTTCCCCCATGCAGGAGAAGTCAGGAATCCCAGTTTCTGGCCTGACATCGTGGAGAGGCTTCCTACAATAGGTGTCCCAGACCAATACCATGACAACCACACAGCTAAGCCAATAGGAGTTCTGGACCAATACCATGACAACCACACAGCTAAGCCAATAGGAGTTCTGGACCAATACCATGACAACCACACAGCTAAGCCAATAGGAGTCCCGGACCAATACCATGACAACCACACAGCTAAGCCAATAGGAGTCCTGGATCAATACTATGACAACCGCACAGCTAAGCCAATAGGAGAGGAATGCCAAACTCCATCAACTCTACAGATACACATGAGAACTCACACTGTAGAGAACCAGTCGAAACCGCAGTGCCCTCTCTGCGGGGCAGAGTTCTCTCAGAAAGGCCTTCTGGATGATCACCTGATGATCGCCCACTCCCATGAGAAACCAGAGAAGCCTTACCCCTGTCCAGACTGTGGGAAGAGATTCTCCAGCAAGAGTTACATCAAGATCCACCGGAAGATCCACAGTGGGAAGATCTCTTACCACTGCGCCCAGTGTGATAAGACTTTCCTGTCAGCGGAGGGGCTCAAGAAGCACGAGAGTGCTCACCGAGGAGAGAGACCGTACCGATGCCCTGCGTGTGGCAAATGTTTCAAACAACAATCCCAGCTGACCTGTCACTTCAAGATCCACACCGGAGAGAGGAGTCATCTCTGCTTCCTGTGTGGGAAGAGTTTCGCCAGGGAGTTTGACCTCCGGGTGCATCTCAGAGTCCACTCTGGAGAGAAGCCCTACCAGTGCCACGAGTGTGGCAAGAGCTACAGGTACAGAGCAGGCATCCGGTCACACATGCAGCAGATGCACCCTGGGAAGCCTATAGTGGAACCAACCCCACCCATCCCCACAGGCCCTCGCTACGGCAGTGGAGGAAGTGGTCCTCCTACATCCGTCATCAGAAAGGTATGTGCTTTGGTTTGCTGTGAGCTGATGCTGTCGCTTTCAGGTTTTGTTTTAGGGGGGGGGGTTCACTTTAAAATCTAGAAGTTTATGGAATTGGTTTGGGTTAATGGTTAGAACGGATAGGGGTTTGGTTAAAGTTAGGCATAGATTTATAGGGAGTTTTAGGGAGTCCTTTCTAGGGAGTTTTTCCTAGCCACCGTGCTTCTACACCTGCATTGCTTGCTGTTTGGGGTTTTAGGCTGGGTTTCTGTACAGCACTTTGAGATATCAGCTGATGTACGAAGGGCTATATAAATAAATTTGATTTCATTTAGCCAGCCGCCACTCAAAATCTCCACTTCCTGTTTGACAAGGAACAGAAAGGCAGCCGAGGTTGGACGTTGCCCTGGGAAACCCCACAACAAACATTCTGTTACTACTGACTGTTAACCAAGAATGACTTGTGTTTTCATTGGAGGATCCTGGTGACCAATCCAGCCCCAAAGCCCAGGGTCCTGATCCAAGCCATGGCAGCAAGGCGTCCAGTCAAACACCTCGGTTGAAGGCCAGAGCTGAAGAAGAGGAGGAGGAGGAGGAGGAAGAAGAAGAGGTGAACGTTGATGGTTCGGGTAATTCTGAAGAAGACGACGCCAGTTGGAAACCCGCTCTTCGTCTTGGTAAGTGGAGGTAGAATGTCAACAGAACATCATTCAACTATAGCCTGTTAATTTGGCTGTGTTTTAAAATGGCTCCCAGTCAACAGAACATAATTCAACTATATAGCCTGTTAATTTGGCTGTGTTTAAAATGGCTCCCAGTCAACAGAACATCAACTATAGACTGTTCATTTGTCTGTGTTTAAAATGGCTCCCAGTCAACAGAACATCAACTATAGACTGTTCATTTGTCTGTGTTTAAAATGGCTCCCAGTCAACAGAACATCAACTATAGACTGTTAATTTGGCTGTGTTTAAAATGGCTCGCAGTCAACAGAACATCAACTATAGCCTGTTCATTTGGCTGTGTTTTAAAATGGCTCCCAGTCAACAGAACATCAACTATAGACTGTTAATTTGGCTGTGTTTAAAATGGCTCGCAGTCAACAGAACATCAACTATAGCCTGTTAATTTGGATGTGTTTTAAAATGGCTCCCAGTCAACAGAACATCATTCAACTATAGACTGTTACTTTGGCTGCGTTATAAATTGCATCCTGTCCCCTATATAGGGCTCTGTTCAAAAGGTAGTGCCCTAAATAGGGAATATAGCGTGCCATTTGGGGCGACGGACAATGCATTTGACCTTTAAACCCATTCTCTTTGGTCACACAGCCAAGACCGGTGGCGGTGGTCCCTCTGCATCAGGACCACAGAGAAAACACCGGAAGAAACAACCGGTCAAACGGAAGACCAGCGTCCAAGAAGGCAACCAGAAGCGACCGAAAGCCAAGAGGTTTAACAACCGTCGCTGCTTTAAATGTGGAGAGGGATTCCCCCGGGAATACGAGCTGTTGCTACACCTGCAGACACATCTGGATTACAACTGCTACGTGTGCGGAACGCCGTTCGACAACCAAGAGCTGCTGCGGAGACATCAGGTGGAGCACGCCGGTAAGAGAGCCTGTGATGGAGACGCACAACGGCTTACGTCATGACTGTTGCACTATTGTGCTACAGCCTTTCTGACGGGCTACTAGTGAATTCACTGTGAGTAGGTTGTGCCTCAAATGGCACCCTATTCCCTACGTAGTGCACACTAGGGGGCCATAGGCTCTTGTCAAAGGTAGTGCACCCTGGGGCGGCAGGGTAGCCTAGTGGACTAGTAACCGAAAGGTTGCAAGTTCAAATCCCCGGGCTGACAAGATACAAATCTGTCGTTCTGCCCCTGAACAGGCAGTTAGTTAACCCACTGTTCCTAGGCCAGTTAACCCACTGTTCCTAGACCAGTTAACCCATTGTTCCTAGGCCAGTTAACCCACTGTTCCTAGGCCAGTTAACCCACTGTTCCTAGGCCAGTTAACCCACTGTTCCTAGGCCAGTTAACCCACTGTTCCTAGGCCAGTTAACCCACTGTTCCTAGGCCAGTTAACCCACTGTTCCTAGACCAGTTAACCCATTGTTCCTAGGCCAGTTAACCCACTGTTCCTAGGCCAGTTAACCCATTGTTCCTAGGCCAGTTAACCCATTGTTCCTATACCAGTTAACCCACTGTTCCTAGACCAGTTAACCCACTGTTCCTAGACCAGTTAACCCACTGTTCCTAGACCAGTTAACCCACTGTTCCTAGACCAGTTAACCCACTGTTCCTAGACCAGTTAACCCACTGTTCCTATACCAGTTAACCCACTGTTCCTAGACCAGTTAATCCACTGTTCCTAGACCAGTTAACCCACTGTTCCTAGACCAGTTAACCCACTGTTCCTAGACCAGTTAACCCACTGTTCCTAGACCAGTTAACCCACTGTTCCTAGACCAGTTAATCCACTGTTCCTAGAGCAGTTAACCTAACCTACTGTTCCTAGACCAGTTAACCCACTGTTCCTAGACCAGTTAACCTAACCCACTGTTCCTAGGCCAGTTAACCCACTGTTCCTAGACCAGTTAACCCACTGTTCCTAGACCAGTTAACCCACTGTTCCTAGACCAGTTAATCCACTGTTCCTAGACCAGTTAACCTAACCCACTGTTCCTAGACCAGTTAACCCACTGTTCCTAGACCAGTTAATCCACTGTTCCTAGAGCAGTTAACCTAACCCACTGTTCCTAGACCAGTTAACCCACTGTTCCTAGAGCAGTTAACCTAACCCACTGTTCCTAGACCAGTTAACCCACTGTTCCTAGACCAGTTAATCCACTGTTCCTAGAGCAGTTAACCTAACCCACTGTTCCTAGAGCAGTTAACCCACTGTTCCTAGACCAGTTAACCCACTGTTCCTAGACCAGTTAATCCACTGTTCCTAGAGCAGTTAACCTAACCCACTGTTCTTAGACCAGTTAACCCACTGTTCCTAGACCAGTTAACCCACTGTTCCTAGACCAGTTAATCCACTGTTCCTAGAGCAGTTAACCTAACCCACTGTTCCTAGACCAGTTAACCCACTGTTCCTAGACCAGTTAACCCACTGTTCCTAGACCAGTTAACCCACTGTTCCTAGACCAGTTAACCCACTGTTCCTAGACCAGTTAATCCACTGTTCCTAGACCAGTTAACCCACTGTTCCTAGACCAGTTAATCCACTGTTCCTAGAGCAGTTAACCTAACCCACTGTTCCTAGACCAGTTAACCCACTGTTCCTAGACCAGTTAACCTAACCCACTGTTCCTAGACCAGTTAACCCACTGTTCCTAGACCAGTTAACCTAACCCACTGTTCCTAGACCAGTTAACCCACTGTTCCTAGACCAGTTAATCCACTGTTCCTAGACCAGTTAATCCACTGTTCCTAGAGCAGTTAACCTAACCCACTGTTCCTAGACCAGTTAACCCACTGTTCCTAGACCAGTTAACCCACTGTTCCTAGACCAGTTAACCCACTGTTCCTAGACCAGTTAACCCACTGTTCCTAGACCAGTTAACCCACTGTTCCTAGGCCAGTTAACCCATTGTTCCTAGAGCAGTTAACCTAACCCACTGTTCCTAGACCAGTTAACCCACTGTTCCTAGACCAGTTAATCCACTGTTCCTAGACCAGTTAACCCACTGTTGTTCCACTAGAGCAGTTAACCCACTGTTCCTAGACCAGTTAACCCACTGTTTAGACCAGTTAACCAGTTAACCCACTGTTCCTAGACCAGTTAACCCACTGTTCCTAGACCAGTTAATCCACTGTTCCTAGACCAGTTAACCCAGTTTAACCCACTGTTCCTAGACCAGTTAACCCACTGTTCCTAGACCAGTTTAACCCACTGTTCCTAGACCAGTTAACCCACTGTTCCTAGACCAGTTAACCCACTGTTCCTAGACCAGTTAACCCACTGTTCCTAGACCAGTTAACCCACTGTTCCTAGGCCAGTTAACCCATTGTTCCTAGAGCAGTTAACCTAACCCACTGTTCCTAGAGCAGTTAACCCACTGTTCCTAGACCAGTTAACCTAACCCACTGTTCCTAGACCAGTTAACCCACTGTTCCTAGACCAGTTAACCCACTGTTCCTAGACCAGTTAACCTAACCCACTGTTCCTAGACCAGTTAACCCACTGTTCCTAGAGCAGTTAACCTAACCCACTGTTCCTAGAGCAGTTAACCCACTGTTCCTAGACCAGTTAACCTAACCCACTGTTCCTAGACCAGTTAACCCACTGTTCCTAGACCAGTTAACCTAACCCACTGTTCCTAGACCAGTTAACCCACTGTTCCTAGACCAGTTAACCCACTGTTCCTAGACCAGTTAACCCACTGTTCCTAGACCAGTTAACCCACTGTTCCTAGACCAGTTAACCTAACCCACTGTTCCTAGACCAGTTAACCCACTGTTCCTAGAGCAGTTAACCTAACCCACTGTTCCTAGAGCAGTTAACCCACTGTTCCTAGACCAGTTAACCTAACCCACTGTTCCTAGACCAGTTAACCCACTGTTCCTAGACCAGTTAACCTAACCCACTGTTCCTAGACCAGTTAACCCACTGTTCCTAGACCAGTTAACCCACTGTTCCTAGACCAGTTAACCCACTGTTCCTAGACCAGTTAACCCACTGTTCCTAGACCAGTTAACCCACTGTTCCTAGACCAGTTAACCCACTGTTCCTAGACCATCATTGAAAATAAGAAATTGTTCTTAACTGACTTGTTAAAAAAACTAGGGAATAGGGTACCGTTTGAGATAGACTGTGTGTTTGTTCCAGAGGAGAGTCTGGGTGTGTTCTCTGGTGAGGCAGCAGGTCCAACCTCAGGGCAGCGGCGGGGGAGAGGGAAGAGTACTCACCGATGTCCGACCTGTGGCAAAGAACTATCCGACGCGTCCAAGCTGAAGTTGCACGTGAGAATCCACACCGGGGAGAAACCGTACTGCTGCTCCCTGTGCGGAAAGGGTTTCACTCAGCCAGGGAACCTGAAAACACACATGAAAACACACAGAGGTGAGAGCTGATGCTGATGTTGTGGTTCAGGGTCTTCAGAAAGGATTCACACCCCTTGACTTTTTTCCACATTTTGTTACGTTACAAAGGTGGGATTGAAATGGGTTTAATTGTTATTTTTTTATGGTTAATGATCTACACAAAATACTCTAGTCAAAGTGGGAGAACAATTCAAAGTGTAATTCATAACTTCACCAGGCTCAAAGGGATATTCAGTGTCTGCTTCTTGATGTTTACCCATCAACCAATAGGAGCCCTTCTTTGCGAGGCATTGGAAAGCCTCCCTGGTCTTTGTGGTTGAATCTGTGGTTGAAATTCACAGCGCGACTGAGGGACCTTACAGATAAGTGTATGTGTGGGGTACAGAGATGAGGTAGTCATTCAAAAATCATGTTAAACACTATTATTGAACACAGAATGAGTCCATGCAACTTTATTATGTGACTTGTTAAGCACATTTTTACTCCTGAACTCATTTAGTCTTGACATAACAAAGGGGCTGAACACTTAACTGACTCAAGACATTTCAGCTTTTCATTTTTAATGAATTTATAAGAACTTCTAAAAACATGACGTCATTACTCTGACATCATGGGGTGTTGTGTGTAGGCCAGTCACACAACATCTCACGTGTCTCCATTTTAAATTATAAAAACATGACGTCATTTCTGACAAAAGGCCAGTCACACAACATCTCACGTCTCCATTTCAAATTATAAAAACATGACGTCATTACTCTGACTTCATGGGGTGTTGTGTGTAGGCCAGTCACACAACATCTCACGTGTCTCCATTTTAAATTCTAAAAACATGATGTCATTACTCTGACATCATGGGGGTGTAGGCCAGTCACACAACATCTCACGTCTCCATTTTAAATTCAGGCAGTAACACAACAACATGTGGGAAAAGTCGAGGGGGTGTGAATACTTCCTGAAGGCTCTGTCCTGAAGGCTCTGTCCTGAAGGCACTGTACTGAAGGCACTGTCCTGAAGGCACTGTACTGAAGGCACTGTACTGAAGGCACTGTACCGAAGGCACTGTACTGAAGGCTCTGTACTGAAGGCACTGTACTGAAGGCACTGTACTGAAGGCTCTGTACTGAAGGCTCTGTCCTGAAGGCTCTGTACTGAAGGCTCTGTCCTGAAGGCACTGTCCTGAAGGCACTGTCCTGAAGGCACTGTACTGAAGGCACTGTCCTGAAGGCACTGTCCTGAAGGCTCTGTACTGAAGGCACTGTACTGAAGGCACTGTACTGAAGGCTCTGTACTGAAGGCTCTGTCCTGAAGGCTCTGTACTGAAGGCTCTGTCCTGAAGGCACTGTACTGAAGGCACTGTACTGAAGGCTCTGTCCTGAAGGCTCTGTACTGAAGGCTCTGTCCTGAAGGCACTGTACTGAAGGCACTGTACTGAAGGCTCTGTCCTGAAGGCTCTGTACTGAAGGCTCTGTACTGAAGGCTCTGTCCTGAAGGCACTGTCCTGAAGGCTCTGTCCTGAAGGCACTGTCCTGAAGGCTCTATACTGTATGTTGAGGTGGTGATAGGACGATGAATATGAGGTTGAACATGTTTTGAAAATGTCCCTATCAGGTTTATGTGAAAATACAGCTAAACGTTGATATTTTCTCAGTATCTTTTGGCAGGTTTATGTATGCTGTTGTAAAAGTAGCTGGGTGCCAGTCTGTTTGTGCTGACATGCCAACTCCCTCATTGTCACATCCAAACAATGACAGCAGTGGAGTACAGATAGATCTGGAACAAAGGCTACGGACAGCTTATTGGTCTGAAGGACTTGACTTAACACTGGCTGTATGTCCCAAATGGCACCCTATTCCCTACATGGTGCACTACATTAGACCAGGTCCTATGGTACCCTGTTGCCTACATAGTGCACTACATTAGACCAGGTCCTATGGTACCCTATTCCCTACATAGTGCACTACATTAGACCAGGTCCTATGGTACCCTATTCCCTACGTAGTGCACTACATTAGACCAGGTCCTATGGTACCCTGTTCCCTACATAGTGCACTACATTAGACCAGGTCCTATGGTACCCTATTCCCTACATAGTGCACTACATTAGACCAGGTCCTATGGTACCCTATTCCCTACATAGTGCACTACATTAGACCAGGTCCTATGGTACCCTATTCCCTACATAGTGCACTACATTAGACCAGGTCCTATGGTACCCTATTCCCTACATAGTGCACTACATTAGACCAGGTCCTATGGTACCCTATTCCCTACGTAGTGCACTACATTAGACCAGGTCCTATGGTACCCTGTTGCCTACATAGTGCACTACATTAGACCAGGTCCTATGGTACCCTATTCCCTACGTAGTGCACTACATTAGACCAGGTCCTATGGGTACCCTGTTGCCTACATAGTGCACTACATTAGACCAGGTCCTATGGTACCCTATTCCCTACATAGTGCACTACTTTAGACCAGGTCCTATGGTACCCTATTCCCTACATAGTGCACTACATTAGACCAGGTCCTATGGTACCCTGTTCCCTACATAGTGCACTACTGTTTTAGAGCTCTAAGGGCCCTGTTCAAAGGTAGTGCACTATATAGGGCATGGCTCTCCAAACTCTGTTCCGGGAGATACCCTCCTGTAGGTTTTAATGCCTGTTTCTGCAAAGAAACTCTCCTGTATGTTTTAACTCCAACCCTGGAGCAAAAACCTACAGGAGGGTATCTCTCCAGGAACAGGGTTGGGTTTAAAATCTACAGGAGGGTATCTCTCCGGGAACAGGGTTGGATTTAAAACCTACAGGAGGGTATCTCTCCAGGAACAGGGTTGGGTTTAAAACCTACAGGAGGGTATCTCTCCAGGAACAGGGTTGGATTTAAAACCTACAGGAGGGTATCTCTCCAGGAACAGGGTTGGAGTTAAAACCTACAGGAGGGTATCTCTCCAGGAACAGGGTTGGAGAGCCCTGATATAGGGAATAGGGGTCCGTTTTGGGGCCACAACCTAAATGTCAACCTTTTATCGTCCCTGCAGACGGGACCCCCAGTTTGTTGTCTGCTGGTGGGTTAGGTCCCTCTACATCAAGAGGTCCTGAACACCACCAGGAGAATCACACCGTCGCCGCATCAGCGGCTCAGGAGAACTTCAACTGTCCAGATCAACCGCCAGCGCAGAAACACATGACGTCTCAGGACAGCGGAGAGAAGGCCTCTTTCTTCTGCTCGCTGTGTGGGGAGCAGTTCTCTGAGAAGGCACAGTTGGAAGAACACCGATTGGCTCACAACAACAAGAAGCCTTTCCCCTGCCCCGACTGTGGCAAGAGGTTCCGCAGTAATTACTACGTTAAGATCCACATGCGAATGCACACCGGGAGAGGCCTTACCAATGCACCGAGTGTGGGAAGGGCTTCATCACAGAAGAAGGGCTGAAGAAGCACGAGAGCGCTCACCGGGGAGAGAGACCCCACCTCTGCCCCGAGTGCGGAAAGAGATTCAAGCAACAGTCCCAACTTACGTGTCACTTCCGTATGCACACCGGACAGAAGAGCCACCTCTGCTCCGTTTGTGGGAAGAGTTACTTCAGAGAATTTGACCTCAAGGTTCACCTCAGAGTCCACACGGGAGAGAAGCCCCATCAGTGTGAGGAGTGCGGGAAGAGTTTCTACTATCTACAGGGGCTCCGGCAGCACCAGAGGACCCACGCTCCCAAGCCCATCGGACCGACCCGCCAGCTAGGCAGGCCTAAGCAGTCGTCCAGCGTGGACATACCGAACCAATCACCCAGGACGGGAAGGCCCAGGCCAGCTCCTAGAGTAGAGAGACCTATGCCTCTACCCAGAGTGGAGAGACCCATGCCTCTAGGCCTACCTAGAGTTGAGAGTGATCTGGAGAGGCCCATGCCTCTAGGCCTACCTAGAGTTGAGAGTGATCTGGAGAGACCCATGCCTCTAGGCCTACCTAGAGTTGAGAGTGATCTAGAGAGACCCATACCTCTAGGCCTACCTAGAGTTGAGAGTGATCTAGAGAGACCTCACTGGCAGTACTGGCACCTTTAAATGGGGAATCTTCCATTTTCAACGGCGATACAATTATTGGAGGACCAAAACAAGTCGATACCGATTAATCGGACGATTTCTATATATATATATGAGTGTGGTAATATTTGTAATAATGACAATTACAACAATGCTGAATGAACACTTATTTTAACTTAATATAATACAGAAATAAAATATATTTATTCTCAAATAAATAATGAAACATGTTCAATTTGGTTTAAATCATGCAAAAACACAGTGTTGGAGAATAAAGTAAAAGTGCAATATGTGCCATGTAAGAAAGCTAACGTCTAAGTTCCTTGCTCAGAACATCAGAAAGCTGGTGGTTCAACATTCCCAGTTAAGAAGTTTTAGGTTGTAGTTATCCTAGGAATTACGACGCGTCGACCATTTCCCTCTCTACCATTTGTATTTCATATACCTTTGACTATTGGATGTTCTAATAGGCACTTTAGTATTGCCAGCCTAATCTCTGGAGTCGATAGGCTTGAAGTCATAAACAGCGCTGTGGTTCAAGCATTGCTAAGAGCCGCTGGTAAACGCAGTAAAGTTTGAATGAATTCCTACGAGCCTGCTGCCTCCTACCACCGCTCAGTCAGACTGCTCTATCAAATATCAAATCATAGACTTAATTATAATATAATAAACACAGAAATACGAGCCTTTGGTCATTAATATGGTCAAAACCGGAAACTATCATTTTGAAAACAAAATGTTTATTCTTTCAGTGAAATACGAAACCGTTTCGTATTTTATCAAACGGGTGGCATCCCTAAGTCTAAATATTGCTGTTACATTGCACAACCTTCAATATTATGTCATAATTATGTAAAATTCTGACAAATTAGTTCGCAACGAGCCAGGCGGCCCAAACTGTTGCATATACCTTGACTCTGCGTGCAATGAATGCAAGAGAAGTGACACAATATCCCTAGTTAATATTGCCTGCTAACATTAATTTATTTTAACTAAATATGAAGGTTTAAGAATATATACTTCTGTGTATTGATTTTATTAAAGGCATTGATGTTTATGGTTTGGTACATTCGTGCAATGATTGTGCTTTTGTTAAATCATCCCATGTTTGGCGAAGTAGGCTGTGATTCGATGATAAATTAACAGGCATGGCATTGATTACATGCAACGCAGGACAAGCTAGTTAACCTAGTAATATCATCAACCGTGTGTAGTTAACTAGTGATTATGTGAAGATTGATTGTTTTTTATAATATAAGTTTAATGCTAGCTAGCACCTTGCCTTGGCTCCTTGCAGCACTCGCGTAACAGGTGGTCAGCCTGCCACTCAGTCTCCTCATGGAATTTAATGTAATCATGGCCATAATCGGCCTCCAAAAATGCTGATTATCGATTTGTTATGAAAACTTGAAATCGGCCCTAATTAACCGGCCGACCTCCAGTTTGAACTGCAGACTGCTCCTTTAACCACCGCTACGTTGCTGACAACATTTAAGGCCAGTTTGAACTGCAGACTGCTCCTTTAACCACCGCTACGTTGCTGACAACATTTAAGGCCAGTTTGAACTGCAGACTGCTCCTTTAACCAGCGCTACGTTGCTGACAACATTTAAGGCCAGTTTGAACTGCAGACTGCTCCTTTAACCAGCGCTACGTTGCTGACAACATTTAAGTCCAGTTTGAACTGCAGACTGCTCCTTTAACCAGCGCTACGTTGCTGACAACATTTAAGGCCAGTTTCCCGGACACCGATTTAAGACTAGTTCTGCATTTAAATAGCATGTTCAATAGGGAAACCGATTGTTGCTCCATGGGGCTTTGTATCATGTGTCTCAGAGTAGGAGTACTGATCTAGGATCAGGTCCCCTGTCCATGTAACTGTATTTATTGGGATCTAAAAAGGGGGAAGCTGCCCATCAATCAGCACTCCTACTTTAAGATGCTTCATCCAGACGGCCTTTAGACTAGGCTTAATCTATATCTGCTTCATGGACAGCCTTTAGACTAGGCTTAATCTATATCATCTTCATACAGACGGCCTTTAGACTAGGCTTAATCTATATCTGCTTCATGGACAGCCTTTAGACTAGGCTTAATCTATATCTGCTTCATGAACAGCCTTTAGACTAGGCTTAATCTATATCTGCTTCATGGACAGCCTTTAGACTAGGCTTAATCTATATCTGCTTCATGGACAGCCTTTATCTATGTCTGCTTCATGAACAGCCTTTAGACTAGGCTTAATCTATGTCTGCTTCATGGACAGCCTTTTAGGCTTAATCTATGTCTGCTTCATGGACAGCCTTTAGACTAGGCTTAATCTATGTCTGCTTCATGGACAGCCTTTAGACTAGGCTTAATCTATATCTGCTTCATGGACAGCCTTTAGACTAGGCTTAATCTATGTCTGCTTCATGGACAGCCTTTAGACTAGGCTTAATCTATATCTGCTTCATGGACAGCCTTTAGACTAGGCTTAATCTATATTGCTTCATGACAGCCTTAGAAGGGTTAATCTATATTTGCTTCATGGACAGCCTTTAGACTAGGCTTAATCTATATCATCTTCATAAACAAGCCTTTATTTTTTATTTATTTTTATTTTAGGCTTAATCTTAACCAGGGAAAGTCAGTTAGGGGGCAGAACACAGATTCTGTACCTTAATCAATGAAACCTTGGGAACAGATTTTTTGGGTTAATCTATAGAAACCAGACAGATTTATGATCTCTGTGGTTAATCTATACCTGGGAAACCAGACAGATATATGATCTCTGTGGTTAATCTATACCTGGGAAACCAGACAGATATATGATCTCTGTGGTTAATCTATATCCGGGAAACCAGACAGATATATTATCTCTGTGGTTAATCTCACTACTTTTGTCTCGAATGTTAAAAGTAGTGGGAATTCATGTGCTTGCTAGCATCAAATCAAATTGTATTTGGCACACGCTCCGAATACCAGGATCTCACAGTGAAATGCTGAATACAACAGGATCTCACAGTGAAATCTGAATACAACAGGATCTCACAGTGAAATGCTGAATACAACAGGATCTCACAGTGAAATGCTACATACAACAGGATCTCACAGTGAAATGCTGAATACAACAGGATCTCACAGTGAAATGCTGAATACAACAGGATCTCACAGTGAAATGCTGAATACAACAGGATCTCACAGTGAAATGCTGAATACAACAGGATCTCACAGTGAAATGCTGAATACAACAGGATCTCACAGTGAAATGCTGAATACAACAGGATCTCACAGTGAAATGCTGAATACAACAGGATCTCACAGTGAAATGCTGAATACAACAGGATCTCACAGTGAAATGCTGAATACAACAGGATCTCACAGTGAAATGCTGAATACAACAGGATCTCACAGTGAAATGCTGAATACAACAGGATCTCACAGTGAAATGCTGAATACAACAGGATCTCACAGTGAAATGCTGAATGCAACAGGATCTCACAGTGAAATGCTGAATGCAACAGGATCTCACAGTGAAATGCTGACTGACAAGCCCTTAATCAACAATGAAGTTAAGAAAATACCAACAAAAAAAAGTAAAAATAACTCATATTTAAAGAGCAGCAGTAAAATAACAATAGTGGGGCTATTTACAGGGGATACCGTTATTTATGTGTTCCTCTTCTCCGATCCCCACCACAGTTACGACAGAGGGATGCTAACTACACGCTGTTTGCCTTGAGAGTTTCATTTGTAGAGGGACATCAAAACCAAAAACATGAAAATGATTTGTATGCTCTTCTGTTAATTCTGACTGAGGAGGGCCAAACACAGAGGTTCAGGCTGTGATGTCATCACAGTGGGAGGGCCAAACACAGAGGTTCAGGCTGTGATGTCATCACAGTGGGAGGGCCAAACACAGAGGTTCAGGCTGTGATGTCATCATCAGTGGGAGGGCCAAACACAGAGGTTCAGGCTGTGATGTCATCATCAGTGGGAGGGCCAAACACAGAGGTTCAGGCTGTGATGTCATCATCAGTGGGAGGGCCAAACACAGAGGTTCAGGCTGTGATGTCATCATCAGTGGGAGGGCCAAACACAGAGGTTCAGGCTGTGATGTCATCACAGTGGGAGGGCCAAACACAGAGGTTCAGGCTGTGATGTGAATCAACAGGATCATCACAGTGGGAGGGAGGGCTGATGTCATCAAGTGGGAGGGCCAAACACAGAGGTTCAGGCTGTGATGTCATCATCAGTGGGAGGGCCAAACACAGAGGTTCAGGCTGTGATGTCATCACAGTGGGAGGGCCAAACACAGAGTTCAGGCTGTGATGTCATCATCAGTAAAGAGAGGTTCAGGCTGTGATGTCATCATCAGTGGGAGGGCCAAACACAGAGGTTCAGGCTGTGATGTCATCACAGTGGGAGGGCCAAACACAGAGGTTCAGGCTGTGATGTCATCATCAGTGGGAGGGCCAAACACAGAGGTTCAGGCTGTGATGTCATCATCAGTGGGAGGGCCAAACACAGAGGTTCAGGCTGTGATGTCATCATCAGTGGGAGGGCCAAACACAGAGGTTCAGGCTGTGATGTCATCATCAGTGGGAGGGCCAAACACAGAGGTTCAGGCTGTGATGTCATCATCAGTCAGGTTCTGTGATGTCATCACAGTGGGAGGGCCAAACACAGGTTCAGGCTGTGATGTTGGGAGGGCCAAACACAGGTTCAGGCTGTGATGTCATCATCAGTGGGAGGGCCAAACACAGAGGTTCAAGCTGTGATGTCATCATCAGTGGGAGGGCCAAACACAGAGGTTCAGGCTGTGATGTCATCATCAGTGGGAGGGCCAAACACAGAGGTTCAGGCTGTGATGTCATCATCAGTGGGAGGCCACATAGAGGAGCACTGGTCCTTTACCTTCAGTGTTATTTTACTATGAAGATTTGTGATCAACGCCTCTTTCTTGTCTGGTTTACACTAAATATACTATTTGAATAACTTTAATTTTTTATTATTGTCATATTACTCTGTTGAATTGTCTTTCATTCATAAGCACTTAAATGTTTCCTTCTGAAGTTCTGGCAGACGGGTCTCGGTGTCTGTGTGGAATATCACCACCTGATGACAACAGTACCTGCGCACAATAGTCGTGTCATGATTAAATAAATCATTGCAATGATAAAAAAAAAAAAATCTCAATTTTTATTTTATATAAACTATGAAGGAAGTAGGTATTAAGGAAGTAGGCGACTTCATGTCCATTTTTATTTTATATAAACTATGAAGCTGCTGAGCTCAAGAAGTGAAGAGTGTCTGTTTTAATCAGTAATGACTAATTAACGTGTTACTCTATTAAGGAAGTAGTCGACTTCATGTCAGCCAGAGCATCTGGTTCATGCCGGGGAGTAAGTCGCTCTGGATAAGAGCGTCTGCTAAATTACTTAAATGTAAATGGGGAGGCTTCCACGACTAATGCAATCACTTCCCACCTGGTTCAAACTCCTCCCACCGGTGTAACCCGGGCCAGATAAACAAACCCCCTCAGTGACAAGAGGTTGCCATGGGGACCTCCCGTGTTGTGCAGCAGTCTAAGGCACGGCATCGCAATGCTAGAGGTGTCACTAAATGAATAAAATCAGTTTCCATGTGGGGAATCGTAGGTGGTGGTCATTATATTGATGTCTTGTTTTGACTGATGTCATGTTTATGCTAATATGGCAAAAATTCACGAGCAAGCTAACCAACAACCATAACGATGTATGTGAGACAAGTGCTCATTGTGCAAAAGTATTTGTTTTCAATAAACATTTGGAGATTAAATATAGTATACATGTTGTCAACAGTCTAATGCTAAGTACAAGTGCTAGTCGAAACTATGAAATGTTCGACCTGCTAACTTGTAGTTATACACCTGTTGTATTCAACGAATCAGCAAGTCGGAAATGTCCTTGTTTCTGACTGGCATGTGAACGCAGCATCAGCCAACTGTTTCCCCATAGTTGCGCATGCGTTGGTTTCGTTGCTAAACAACCAACCCAACTATGCCTCTTAAAGGGGAAGTAATCAGATAACATTACTGAGTTCGGGTAATCCTACTGAGTACCATTTTGGACCGGTAACAGATTACATTTAGAAAGTGACTTACACAACCCTGTTTATATCATAATGTGCTGTATGTACACTACTGTACTGGAGACAAAGTCCCATTCATATTGTTGCTGTTTGGACTCCAGAACAGATGGTGGCGCTAACGCGGATCGTCTGAGGAATCTAACCCGGAAGAAGAAACATACTAACGTTGATAGTTAGCTAGCGGGGTTATTTTGCAAGTGTGTGAGAATGTGTCTTTTGATACGGTTTAACGTAGGTTTTGATATTGCCAAACAAGGACTATAAACGTGGAACCAACGATGTTATCAACCACAATTCTATATCGTTTTGTTATCGGGTCTAGGAAAGTAAGTTAGCTTGTTAGCTAAAGCCTAGCTTACTGATTTAGCTAGTTTTCAAATAGTTCTGCATAGATAGCAATCCGCTATCTAGCTAATGTGAACTCGTGGTGAACGGTCAGTGGAATGAAAACGGTGATGTCCGAATAATCTGCTATAATTCAGTGCGCTAACTACATAATTCATAGGAAGCTATAGAAGAATTCATGATGGATGAGGTGAGACAGATGGAGGACTAGTACCATTGAGGACGTTCACCATTTTGAAGTAATCAACTGGGTGGGACTTCCGGTGGGTTAAGGAAGGATCTCATAATTCCACCCAGGTCATCAGGAGGGATCAGCCAATGAATTATATTTGTGAGAAAACGTTCCAAAACTGCAGGTGATAGTCAATTGCCAACCTTGGCTTTATATGTGTTTAAATAACACCCTCCAGGTGGCAGTACGCACCCTTTCAGTTTGTTTACCAACTCATAGAAGGAGTAGAAGAAGAAAATGTACTACTTCAAAATGGAGATAGCCTCAATGGCGCAGCCCATGCTCTCAGAGATGCCATAATAGAATGTATACAATGTTGTGTCCTCTATCTCTATGGAATAACTGTAGCTAATGTTAGGTGGGTAATGCTAAACCAGTCTGGATGTTGTTGCCTAAAGCCTGTCGCATGCTTTCCAGTCGAAACAGTGCGCACATGTATTATCAAATCAAATGTATTTATATAGCCCTTCGTACATCAGCTGATATCTCAAAGTGCTGTACAGAAACCCAGCCTAAAACCCCAAACAGCAAGCAATGCAGGTGTAGAAGCACGGTGGCTAGGAAAAACTCCCTAGAAAGGCCAAAACCTAGGAAGAAACCTAGAGAGGAACCAGGCTATGTGGGGTGGCCAGTCCTCTTCTGGCTGTGCCGGGTGGATATTATAACAGAACACGGCCAAGATGTTCAAATGTTCATAAATGACCAGCATGGTCGAATAATAATAAGGCAGAACAGTTGAAACTGGAGCAGCAGCACGGCCAGGTGGACTGGGGACAGCAAGGAGTCATCATGTCAGGTAGTCCTGGGGCATGGTCTTAGGGCTCAGGTCCTCTGAGAGAGAGAAAGAAAGAAGGAGATAATTAGAGAACGCACACTTAGATTCACACGGGACACCGAATAGGACAGGAGAAGTACTCCAGATATAACAAACTGACCCTATCCTTATGACGAACATTTGTGACGTTCGAGCACACTTTTTATTTTCTTTAGGCGAGTTGAAATTTCGTAGCTGAAGTCTAAGCCCCTTCGTCGGCGATTGGTCAACAGTATTACCAAAAACTAACCCAAGATCGACTAGAGCCTGTCGTTTCCGATGGGAGAAAATGAATCATAGTTTGCAGAACAAGCAAGGAAGTGGGCAGATCCAAACACGAGCTAGTGAGAGCCTAGCATTTATTTGCATATTTGCATTAGGGAAGGTCTACTCTTAAGTGTGTGTGTTCTCAATACGCCCTTCTAAACAACACAATTTTTTTTTTACTTTGCAATGGGTAAAGTCTACTAAACGCAGTCCACTCTGTTACAGATTCTAGTTTTGGAAACCGAATACTGAATGGAGATCAAATGTTTAATCGCAGAGAAAATTTGCAGAATTCAGGCCAAAATCCATCTCACTCCATCTTCTCCCACAGCCGACCACTGGGTTTCCTGTCATCACCATATTTGGTAGTGTGGAAACGCCGACCGGATGCTTCACATTTACAGTGTTGCAAAAAGTAACCAAATGTCATACTTGAGTAAAAGTAAAGATTCCTTAATAGAAAATGACTCAAGTAAAAGTGAGTCACCCAGCAAGTATTTGGTTTTAAATATACTTAAGTATCAAAACTAAGTGTAAATTCTAGAATATACTTAAGTATCAAAAGTGAAAGTAAAAATAATTTCACATGGTTTATATTAAGCAAACCAAATGGCATGATTTTTCTTGATTTTTTAAAATTTACGGATAGCCAGGGGCACACTCCAACACTCAGACATCATTTACAAATTAAGCATTTGTGTTTAGTGACTCCACCAGATCAGAGGCAGTAGGGATGACTAGGGATGTTCTCTGTTTAGTGACTCCACCAGATCAGAGGCAGTAGGGATGACCAGGGATGTTCTCTGTTTAGTGACTCCACCAGATCAGAGGCAGTAGGGATGACCAGGGATGTTCTCTGTTTAGTGACTCCACCAGATCAGAGGCAGTAGGGAGGAGGGATGTTCTCTGTTTAGTGACTCCACCAGATCAGAGGCAGTAGGGATGACCAGGGATGTTCTCTGTTTAGTGACTCCACCAGATCAGAGGCAGTAGGGATGACCAGGGATGTTCTCTGTTTAGTGACTCCACCAGATCAGAGGCAGTAGGGATGACCAGGGATGTTCTCTGTTTAGTGACTCCACCAGATCAGAGGCAGTAGGGATGACCAGGAATGTTCTCTGTTTAGTGACTCCACCAGATCAGAGGCAGTAGGGATGACCAGGGATGTTCTCTGTTTAGTGACTCCACCAGATCAGTGGCAGTAGGGATGACCAGGGATGTTCTCTGTTTAGTGACTCCACCAGATCAGAGGCAGTAGGGATGACCAGGGATGTTCTCTGTTTAGTGACTCCACCAGATCAGAGGCAGTAGGGATGACCAGGGATGTTCTCTGTTTAGTGACTCCACCAGATCAGAGGCAGTAGGGATGACCAGGGATGTTCTCTGTTTAGTGACTCCACCACATCAGAGGCAGTAGGGAGGACCAGGGATGTTCTCTGTTTAGTGACTCCACCAGATCAGAGGCAGTAGGGATGACCAGGGATGAATTGGAAAGTGCCTGAATTGAACTATTTTCCCTGTCCTGCTAAGTATTCGAAATGTAACAAGTACCTTTGGGTGTCAGGGAAAAGGTACGGAGTAAAAAGTACATGATTTTCTTTCGGGAATGTAGTGGAGTAAAAGTTTAGAAAAATATAAATAGTAAAGTACAGATACAAAAAATACTTATGTAGTACTTTTACTTAAGTACTTTAAAGTATTACATACGTTTTATTACTGCACATTTATGCATCCTGGCTCATTGTTCTTTCTCCTTGTCGGAGTGGGAACGGGATTCTTCAATGAAGTGTTAGTTGTCATTCAACGAGAGACGACTAGTTTTCATGCTCATTTTTTCACTTTAGAAATACTGCACCAAGTATCTTAGTTAGATATTTACAATTTTGCGACAAAGACCTCCTCGGTAAAGACGTCTAAATTAATTACAGATTTCTTGATTTATCTTAGATTCATTCTGGCTATTTTGAGGAAGTGTTTCTGGCTGTGTAGTTGCTACAGTAGCTCAAGAGGGACAAAGTAATTTTGCCTTTCTCTAGTTTTTCAATTAAAGTTCTTTATGGAGTTTGTGAACAGAGACATTCTCTTCGTTGATTTCTGCTTGGAGCAAAACGAACCTAGGCAGACGCCTTTAAGTTTAAATCGTATTCCACAGAAGCTGTGGCGCGACATCCCCTTGTGACACAGCTACGCGGCTCTGACGCACAGCGGGGCGGCGGTGGTGAACGCACACCTTCCCACAATTTCAACACAATGGAACTTAATTCAAAAAGTATTAAAGCCAAAGTTTTAGAACACTGCGGTGCGTACACGTTTTGGAACTCTGAAACATGCACGTGGTAGCTGATGATGAAGGTCGCCATTTTATAACAAGTCATTCTTTATTTTAGGATTCTGCCGACCCATCCAACCCCCCTCTCTCCTGCTCCACTGAACCCAACCCTCCAGAGTCACTGGTTCCTGACTCTAACCACAGAGACATGGACACCTGCAGTGAAATACCCAGATTTAACATTGTAGTCAAGGAGGAGGAGGAAGACTGGGATGTGGATAATATTGGTAAGTATTACTATAGTTACTGAATTAATAATATCAATGGGATTATATAGTTCTGTTCCATACAGTGTTTTCCCCAGGATTCAGCAGGGGTGGGGGGGTTGTAGAATGACTGTGAGGAGAAGGCCATTTCTGGGGACTCTTTTTTAAAAGGGCATCTATTCCACAATGCATGATAAATGTAATAATGTTGACTCCATCTGTAATAGAACAGATGCTGCTCCACTGCACTGTAGGGAGATGAAGAGGAGCAGGCAGTGGCTGTGTAGGGAGATGAAGAGGAGCAGGCAGTGGCTGTGTAGTAGGGAGATGAAGAGGAGCAGGCAGTGGCTGTGTAGGGAGATGAAGAGGAGCAAGCAGTGGCTGTGTAGGGAGATGAAGAGGAGCAGGCAGTGGCTGTGTAGGGAGATGAAGAGGAGCAGGCAGTGGCTGTGTAGGGAGATGAAGAGGAGCAGGCAGTGGCTGTGTAGGGAGATGAAGAGGAGCAGGCAGTGGCTGTGTAGGGAGATGAAGAGGAGCAGGCAGTGGCTGTGTAGGGAGATGAAGAGGAGCAGGCAGTGGCTGTGTAGTAGGAAGATGAAGAGGAGCAGGCAGTGGCTGTGTAGGGAGATGAAGAGGAGCAGGCAGTGGCTGTGTAGGGAGATGAAGAGGAGCAGGCAGTGGCTGTGTAGGGAGATGAAGAGGAGCAGGCAGTGGCTGTGTAGGGAGATGAAGAGGAGCAGGCAGTGGCTGTGTAGGGAGATGAAGAGGAGCAGGCAGTGGCTGTGTAGGGAGATGAAGAGGAGCAGGCAGTGGCTGTGTAGGGAGATGAAGAGGAGCAGGCAGTGGCTGTGTAGGGAGATGAAGAGGAGCAGGCAGTGGCTGTGTAGGGAGATGAAGAGGAGCAGGCAGTGGCTGTGTAGTAGGGAGATGAAGAGGAGCAGGCAGTGGCTGTGTAGGGAGATGAAGAGGAGCAGGCAGTGGCTGTGTAGGGAGATGAAGAGGAGCAGGCAGTGGCTGTGTAGGGAGATGAAGAGGAGCAGGCAGTGGCTGTGTAGGGAGATGAAGAGGAGCAGGCAGTGGCTGTGTAGGGAGATGAAGAGGAGCAGGCAGTGGCTGTGTAGGGAGATGAAGAGGAGCAGGCAGTGGCTGTGTAGGGAGATGAAGAGGAGCAGGCAGTGGCTGTGTAGGGAGATGAAGAGGAGCAGGCAGTGGCTGTGCCCTTGTGGCTCTCGTTCCTACCACTGTTCAAATATACATTGTAACGTTTCACTCTGATCTTAAAGGGAAAGTGCGAGATTTTGGGCTAACGCTACTACTACTCTACTTCCCCAGAGGCAGATGAACTCATGGACACCATATGTATGTTTCTGCAGTTTGAGGGAAGTTTCATTGCGCTAACGCTAGTTAGCAGCTTCCTTTAAACTGCACGCAGAGACATAAAAATGCTATCCACGATCTGACCCCGGGGAAGAAGAAAATGGCATAATTGGCAGAAATATTTGTAAAACATTTTAATTATAATAATTATCATATATTTTAGAGTGACGGAAACAATTGTGCAGCGTCCTAATATTTCTGCCGAGACACTTTTAAATGAATATGGTGGAAACACTGCCATATATAGCAGTTTAATTCACTCGTTTGCAGAATAAAAACAGAGGACAATTACAAATAATAGAATAGAATCATGTATTTGTCGTAGTGATGCACCGATATGACATTTTTAGCCGATACCAATATCTAATATTTTCCTTGCCCCAAAAAAAACGAAACCGATATTAAAAAACGGTTGCGTTCTTTTAATCATTCTAGTACAGTTAAATAGTTAACACACACACGTGGATGCAGAGGTCTAAGGCACTGCTTCTCAGTACAAGAGGCGTCACTACGGTCCCTGATTCGAATCCAGGCTGTATCACATCCGGCCGTGATTGGGAGTCTCACAGGGCGGCGCACAATTGGCCCAGCGTCGTCCGGGTTTGGCCGGGGTAGACTGTCATTGTAAATAAGAATTTGTTCTTAAACTGACCTTGCCTAGTTAAATAAAGGTTACACACACACACTCACACACACACACACACCAAAAAGTTATTTTGTTGGCATTGACGTGTGTCCCCATTACCAGTGAAACATAATCAAAACCAGTTTCTTTCACTTACTTGCTGTGCTGTTTCATCGTTTCATTCTCAACCAGGATTTCTCATGCTATGGAACGCCGTTTGGGTCTTTGTGTGTCAAATAACACTATTAGATGTGTCAAATAAGCTTGTTGACCAATCAGGACCTGAATATGACCGCACGTCACAAAATAATTTAATGCATTCATACATTTTTTTTACATAGTTATAACACATTGATTACACATTTACATTTACATTACATTTAAGTCATTTAGCAGACGCTCTTATCCAGAGCGACTTACAAATTGGTGCATTCACCTTATGACATCCAGTGGAACAGTCACTTTACAATAGTGCATACACAATCACTCGTATTTCATATGTCCCAACGATTCATCGATACGCATGATAATGATGCTGGTAAAGTTGTCTCGCGCATCTACAGTGCAGGTCATAAAAAAAGCTAGCTAGCTCATGGATGCAAATAATGTTCTTCCCAAAACATAGCAAAACGACATTCTGTTTCAGTAGCTATAGTTAGCTAGCTAACTATATAGCTAGGTGTCATCATCTAAAATAACCCTCATTTATAAGACAGTTCTTATTTGATTAATGGTTGGACCCATCTATGTGAAGCTAGCTACAATTTAGGATTAGCTACAATAGTGGACTTTGCAGTTAGCCTGTTTATAACGTTAGCTTTGGGCAACAAAGGTAAGTAGCTGGCTAGCTATTTATTTTCATGAACTTAAGTTCAATTTCAATAGGTGAAAAACAAGTGGCCTCCTAGCTAATACTTACTCACAAGAATAATGCTAAGAATAATGAAAATGACTGCAGTTTCAACTGGTCATTGTTTTCAAGTTGGTTGTATTGGTGCTAGCTAGATACCAAGCTAAAGCTAGATACCAAACTAAAGCTAGCTAGCTACCCCAGAAGTTGCGGTCAAACAAATAATGCTTTATTACCAACGCAGTATTGTAAACACATCGCTCGTGGCCGGTGTTTGCAGACTTGTTTTGTACAGTTTTGCTACTGATAGTATTGGTGGCGCTTGGCTTTGACGTGCAAATTCAGAACACACAACATTCTATAATAGAACTGTGTTATTTGACGTGTCAAATTAAATGCTAATTTAGTGAAAATAGTGTTATTTGACGTGTGTCTTTTTGACACACAAAGACCCAAACGGCCATAGTATGTCATGAAGCTAACGGCAGTGACGCTACTACTGTGTAACTCCGGTAGGGCAACGTGTGTCCCGGTGCTCAACCAGTCGGCGAAAGCCAACATCACCCACGACAGAGAACGGTTGATTGTCAAGGGCAATGAATACCATTATCTTGGCGTTTTAATGGATTTCGCTTTTGAGTTGTCTCGCTGAAATCTCCTTACTCTTTCAAATGACTGCTGGACTTGTTGACTGCTAGATCCACACAGCAGACATTGAGGGCTGGGTTAGGAATGCTGTGTTGCACGTGTAGCGCAAAATTACACCTACATTATATAGGTATGCATGCCATGACATCAGTTTTGCACGTCGGCGCTAAACTAGTTGGCATTTTTAGCTAATATCGGCCGATTCCGATATGTTCACCGATTAAATTGTGCATCCCTAATTTGTCATTGAACTTTTCTTGTCCTATTGTAACAGGAGAGAATCCTAACCCCAGCTCTGGCGAAGAGGCATCAACAGAACAACACCAGGAGAATCCTACGGCTAAGAAGCCTTGGCGATGCCCCCAATGTGAAATAGAAATCGCTCACCCATCCAATATCAACAGACACCTAAGAACACACACAAAACCTGCTAAGGAGTCTTCCGTCTGTCCAGTATGTGGAAAAGACTTTGTTCACCCCTCCAAACTGAAGAGACACCGCCGAACACATACAGGAGAGAAGCCTTACCAGTGCTCTGTGTGCGGGAAGCGATTCACACTGAAACCCCACCTGGAAAGACATCAGATGACCCACCCTGGAGGGAAGCAGCCAGACGCGACAAAGAAGCACCCGTGCTCCGATTGTGGAAAGGAATGTTTCTCTGCATATGAACTGAAGATGCATATGAGAAAGCACACAGGGGAGAGACCTCACCAGTGCACCTACTGCGAGATGAGCTTTGGCTGTAAGGGAACTCTATCGAGACACGTACGACGCCATACAGGAGCACCCACACCAAAACCTTACCAATGCTCACAGTGTGGGAAGAGATACGAGTCACCGTCGAGGCTCAGGCAGCATCAGACTGTGCACACTGGAGAGAAACCTTACGAGTGCTCTGATTGCGGGAGGGGTTTCGCTTCGACCGAAGGTCTTCGCAAACATCAATGCAGCCATGCCAGTAACCATAGCAACCAGTGTACACTGGGAATTTCAGAAACGGCATCATCAGGCAGTCAAACTATGAATATCAAGATCAAAGACGAGGAACAGGAGCTGGCAATTAATGTCAAAGAGGAGGAGGAAATTTGTGTTTTTGTCAATGCTGATAGAGAAACCTTACCGGTGTACCACCTGTAAAAGAGCTTTGTTCACCCTAGCTCTCTAGCAAGACACTGAACCAATCTCGTGGACAGGGATCACAACAGCAGGTGTCTATTCTAGTACCGGATGTCAAGTGAAAGAGAAGAAGGAAGATCCTGCTTTTGGTGAGCTAAAGCATTTATTTTGTACTATTGCTTAGATATTTAATGGGCCCATACTTGCGACCTCTTGCTTAAACTTAGGCTTAGTTTCTTGAGAACTCTTGCTTAAGCTTTTCCCATTAAATAATGTAGCCCTATGCTAACACGACCAGCTGACAGCATGAGATAATGTAGCCCTATGCTAACACAACCAGCTGATAGCATGAGATAACGTAGCCCTATGCTAACATGACCAGCTGACAGCATGAGAAAACGTAGCCCTATGCTAACACAACCAGCTGATAGCATGAGAAAATGTAGCCTTATGCTAACACAACCAGCTGATAGCATGAGAAAACGCAGTCCTATGCTAACACAACCAGCTGACAGCATGAGAAAACGTAGCCCTTTGCTAATACGACCAGCTGATAGCATGAGAAAACGTAGCCCTATGCTAACACGACCAACTGATAGCATGAGAAAACGTAGCCCTATGCTAACCAGACCAGCTGACAGCCTGAGGAAACGTAGCCCTATGTTAACACGACCAGCTGACAGCAAGAGAAAACATAGACCTATGCTAACACAACCAGCTGATAGCATGAGAAAACGTAGTCCTGTGCTAACACAACCAGCTGATAGCATGAGAAAACGTAGCCCTGTGCTAACACAACCAGCTGACAGCATGAGAAAACGTAGCCCTATGCTAACACACTGGATAGAAACCTTATGCCTTCCCCGACTGTGACAAGAGCTTTGCTTTCACTTCAGCCTTGAAAAGACACCATAAGTTACACACAGGAGAGAAAACCCACTCCTGCTCTGTGTGGGGGAAGAGTTTTACTCAATCATCCACCTTGAAGGATCACTTCAGGACACATTCAGGAGAGGATTAGTTATCCAAGATCCTTTAAGCTCCAATGCCTGAAACACTCCAATGCCTGAAACACTCCAATGCCTGAAACTCGAGACGCCGGGTGAGGGGCATACAGTACCTCGTGGACTGGGATGGGTACGGTCCGGAGGAGAGGTGCTGGGTACCCGGTGGGGGACATTTTGGACCCTTCACTTCTGAGGGACTTCCACTCTCTCCCCCCGGGTCGCGCACGGGGCCGGTGGCCGCGCGTCAGGTGGGGGGGTACTGTCACGACTCCCGCAGAAGTTGGCTCCCCTGCCTGTTCGGGCGGGGCTCAGCGGTCGTCGTCACCAGTCTACTAGCTGCCACCGATCCCTTTTTCCTTTTCTGTTAGTTTAGTCTTATTAGTTGCACCTGTTCCTATTTGTGTTTTCTATCCTACCCTGCCTTTCTAAGGTCTTTGAAAGCCAAGTCAACAAACAGATTACCGACCATTTCGAATCCCACTATACCTTCTCCGCTATGCAATCTGGTTTCAGAGCTGGTCATGGGTGCACCTCAGCCACGCTCAAGGTCCTAAACAATATCTTAACCGCCATCGATAAGAAACAATACTGTGCAGCCGTATTCATTGACCTGGCAAAGGCTTTCGACTCTGTCAATCACCACATCCTCATCGGCAGACTCGACAGCCTTGGTTTCTCAAATGATTGCCTCTGGTTCACCAACTACTTCTCTGATAGAGTTCAGTGTGTCAAATCGGAGGGTCTGTTGTCCGGGCCTCTGGCAGTCTCTATAGGGGTGCCACAGGGTTCAATTCTTGGACCGACTCTCTTCTCTGTATGCATCAATGATGTCGCTCTTGCTGCTGGTGAGTTTCTGATCCATCCACCTCTACGCAGACGACACCATTCTGTATACTTCTGTCCCTTCTTTGGACACTGTTAACAACCCTCCAGGCGAGCTTCAATGCCATACAACTCTCCTTCCGTGGCCTCTAATTGCTCTCCAATACAAGTAAAACTAAATGCATGCTCTTCAACCGATCGCTGCCTGCACCTGCTCGCCTGTCCAACATCACTACTCTGGATGGCTCTGACTTAGAATATGTGGACAGCTACAAATACCTAGGTGTCTGGTTAGACTGTAAACTCTCCTTCCAGACTCACATCAAACATATCCAATCCAAAGTTAAATCTAGAATTGGCTTCCTATTTCACAACAAAGCATCCTTCACTCATGCTGCCAAACATACCCTCGTAAAACTGACCATCCTACCAATCCTCGACTTCGGCGATGTCATTTACAAAATAGCCTCCAACACTCTACTCAATAAATTGTATGCAGTCTATCACAGTGCCATCTATTTTGTCACCAAAGCCCCATATACTACCCACCACTGCGAACTGTACGCTCTCGTTGGCTGGCCCACGCTTCATACTTGTCGCCAAACCCACTAGCTCCTGGTCATCTACAAGACCCTGCTAGGTAAAGTCCCCCTTATCTCAGCTCGCTAGTCACCATAGCAGCACCCACCTGTAGCACGCACTCCAGCAGGCATATCTCTCTGGTCACCCCCAAAACCAATTATTCCTTTGGCCGCCTCTCCTTCCAGTTCCCTGCTGCCAATGACTGGAACAAACTACAAAAATCTCTGAAACTGGAAACACTTATCTCCCTCACTAGCTTTAAGCACCAGCTGCACCAGAGCAGCTCACAGATGTACTGCACCTATACAGAGCCCATCTATAATTTATCCCAAACAACTACCTCTTTCCCTACTTTATTTATTTATTTTGCTCCTTTGCACCCCATTATTTCCATCTCTACTTTACACGTTCTTCCACTGCAAAACCAAATTCCAGTGTTTTACTTGCTATATTGTATTTACTTTGCCACCATGGCCTTTTTTGCCTTTACCTCCCTTATCTCACCTCATTTGCTCACATCGTATATAGACTTGTTTATACTGTATTATTGACTGTATGTTTGTTTTACTCCATGTGTAACTCTGTGTCGTTGTATGTGTCAAACTGCTTTGCTTTATCTTGGCCAGGTCGCAATTGTAAATGAGAACTTGTTCTCAACTTGCCTACCTGGTTAAATAAAGGTGAAATAAAATAAAATAGTTCATTCGGTATAAACATAGTTTACTGTTTTATCTTTTGTTTTATATGTAATGTGGATGCTTTGGTGTGTTTGGACCCCAGGAAGAGTAGCTACCTTGGCAGCAGCTAATGGGGATCCCTAATAAATACAAATACAACATTTGGCAAATCTAACCATAATTCTATCCTCCTGATTCCTGCTTACAAGCTAAAACTAAAGCAGGAAGTACCCGTGACTCGCTCAATACGTAAGTGGTCAGAGGACGCAGATGCTACGCTACAGGACTGTTTTGCTAGCACAGACTGTACACAGTGACTGTACATACATGTCCCAACCAGAAGCCATGGATTACAGGTAACATCCGAACCGAGCTAAAGGCTAGAGCTGCCACTTTCAAGGAGCGGGGCAACACTGAAGCATGCATGAGAGCACCAGCTGTTCCTGACTACTGTGTGATCACACTTTCTGTAGCCGATGTGAGCAAGACCTATAAACAGGTCCTCACTGTGTCGTCACTGACATTTGACAGGTTGAATAAGTTGCCGTGTCCAAACTTTTGACTGGTACTGTTTATACTAGGCTGTGTCAGAGGAAGGCCCCAAAAAAGTGTCAAAGACTCCTGTCACCCAAGTCTCTCTGCTACCGCATGGAAAGTGGTACCGGTGCGCCAAGTCTATGTCCAAGAGGCTCCTGATCAGCTTCTACCACCAAGCCATAAGACTGCTGAACAATGAATCAAATGGCCTCCCGAACTATTTACATTTTACATTGACTATTTACTGACCCGAACTATTTTTACATTTTGACTTACATTGACCGAACTATTTACATTGACTTCCCAAACTATTTACAGTGACCTCCCGAACCATTATTTTTTTACTATTTACTGCTGAACTATTTACATTGACTTCCCGAACTGCTTATTTTATCCCGAACTATTTACATTGACTTCCCGAACTATTTATGCATTGACTTCCCAAACTAGAACTATTTACATTGACTTCGAACTATTTACATTGCGAACCCTCCCGAACTATTTACATTGCATGAACTATTTACAAATGACTATTTACATTGACTCCCGAACTATTTACATTGACCCCCTCCATTATTTTTGAACCTGTAACTTATTTACACCCGCACATTGACTTGGTACCAGTATCCCCTGTAAATACCCTCAAATGTTATTGTTATGTAATTTTTCTTACTTTTTGAATAATTTTTAAAACTTTAGTTTATTTAGTAAATATTTTTCTTGAACCACATTGTTGGTTAGGGGCTTGTAAGTAAGCATTTCACGTTAAGGTCAACTACACCTGTTGTATTCGGGAGGATGTGACAAATATAGTGCAGCATTTGGTAGATGCCAGGTAGAGAGAGGCTAGAGAGGCTCAGAGATTATATAATGAGTCATGATGCATAGTATGCAGAGGCTGTTAAAACAGATTGGTGGAACTGCAGTGAGGACTGATAGAACAACTGTACCCAAGGTTGGTTGTGTTTCTGCTGGTTTGGAAGCCTGTTCAGAAATCTTGCTCTCATGAATGTCTGGTGTCAAAGGACACTTTGAATAATGAATAAAGTTGACTTCGTAGCTTTTATTGGTAAGGTTATCAATACGACTCGGGTTGTGGAAAGAAGAAATGCCAGATTGAAGGTTACTGTGGAGACGGCACAGAGATATTGGGGGGGATAACAGATGTTACATTTGAAATGGTTCTTAACCTGATGAACAATACTAAGGGGGAGGGGGTTCAGCATGATATAGATACAGTTTAATGGGGTAGGGGGTTGGGGAGGGTTTTTGGGGGAGGGGGGGTAGAAGTTGGTATTTGGTCGTTATGTTTTTTTCATGGTTGTGCAGAATTGGTCAGATCATGATTGATCGTACATTCCAGCACAGTAGATGGCGGCATGCAAATAAACGTTTGTTTGCGGACCGCCATGATACCATAGAAAAAGATGAACTGGTGGTGGCGGTACAGCAGAATGAGTCGGCAGCAGTCTTCGTATGGACCGGAAGTTAGGCCGGAAGCAGGAAGACCCTAATGTAGCTAGCTGGTAGCTAACCATGCATATATTATTTAGTGTACAGGTAAATATTGTCAATAATTCCTCAGGTTTCTATCAAACTGGAACGTTAGTAACAAGCTAGTGTCCCGTAAAGCCTTCTGCTGTTTCGGGGTAAATGCGGATTGACAGAAGAATCTAACCCGGAAGCTGGCCTGGAAGAAAGAAGATGCTTATGTTGATAGCTAGCTAGCTTAGTTTGGAAGTGTCTGAAATGTGTCTGATATCATTTGATGTCGTTTAAATTAGACTTGGATTTTGCCCAACTCGGACTATATACGTGGAGCTAGCGATATTTTCAACGACCATTTCATATAGTTTTGCTATCTGGTCTAGGAAAGTAAATTATCTAGCTACCGTTGGCTGAGCTAGTTAGCTATCTGAGTTGTATGGAAGCTAATGTGACCTCGTGGTGAACTGTCGGGGATTTGAGAAGAATCTGCTTTAGTTTAATTCAGTGACCCAACTCTTTCATAGGAAAGTATTTCTGAAGAATTCACGATGGATGAGGTGAGAATGACTATAACTAATGCTAAACCAGTCGGGATGGCTATGCCTAAAGCATTAACTAGTTAGCTAATTCATTCAGCTATGTATTAAAGCTTCAATTAGTAGTGGAAACAATCACAAAGGGTGTTGCCTCCCCTCTTAGAAGCGAATAAAAAATTGAGAGGTGGCCTGAAGAAATGTAACCACTCTCAGATTCATAAACAGGGTTATTGATGCAAGGAGTGACCATCCATGATATGAAAATGAGAGTTTTAACCATGTTTTGGGGTTAAATAGTGTTTGTTTACATGTATTTTGTTTACAAACATCGGAGTAAAACAGGTTTATATTTTGGGTTCTGATGGGTATATACAACTAATTCAATCTTATTTTTTGTTTTAGGATTCTGCTGACCCATCCAACCCCCCTCTCTCCTGCTCCACTGAACCCAACCCTCCAGAGTCATTGGTTCCTGACTCTAACCACAGAGACATGGACACCTGCAGTGAAATACCCAGATTTAACATTGTAGTCAAGGAGGAGGAGGAAGACTGGGACAATACTGGTAAATAAACATGCTTCATTAATTACATCTCAGAGATTATACAGGTCCATTATATATATAGCAGGTTAATTGGTGAGTCATTTAGCAGACTCTCTGATCCAGAGCCACTACAGTAGTGAGTCATTTAGCAGACTCCAGAGCCAGTCAGTAGTGATCCAGACTCTCTGATCCAGAGCCACTACAGTAGTGAGTCATTTAGCAGACTCTCTGATCCAGAGCCAGTACAGTAGTGAATCATTTAACAGACTCTCTGATCCAGAGCGACTACAGTAGTGAGTCATTTAGCAGACTCTCTGATCCAGAGGCACTACAATAGTGAGTCATTTAACAGACTCTCTGATCCAGAGCCACTACAGTAGTGAGTCATTTAGCAGACTCTCTGATCCAGAGTTAATACAGTATTGGCTCTGGATCAGAGAGTCTGCTAAATGACTCACTACCCTGGCCCTAACCTTACCCTTATTCTAAACATAAGCCTAACCTTACCCTTATTCTAAACATAACCCTGGCCCTAACCTTACCCTAATTCTAAACATAACCCTGGCCCTAACCTTACCCTAATTCTAAACATAACCCTGGCCCTAACCGTACCCTTATTCTAAACATAACCCTGGCCCTAACCTTACCCTTATTTTAAACATAACCCTGGCCCTAACCTTACCCTTATTCTAAACATAAGCCTAACCTTACCCTTATTCTAAACATAACCCTGGCCCTAACCTTACCCTAATTCTAAACATAACCCTGGCCCTAACCGTACCCTTATTTTAAACATAACCCTGGCCCTAACCTTACCCTTATTCTAAACATAAGCCTAACCTTACCCTTATTCTAAACATAAGCCTAACCTTACCCTTATTCTAAACATAACCCTGGCCCTAACCTTACCCTAATTCTAAACATAACCCTGGCCCTAACCGTACCCTTATTCTAAACATAACCCTGGCCCTAACCTTACCCTTATTTTAAACATAACCCTGGCCCTAACCTTACCCTTATTCTAAACATAACCCTGGCCCTAACCTTACCCTTATTCTAAACATAACCCTGGCCCTAACCTTACCCTAATTCTAAACATAACCCTGGCCCTAACCGTACCCTTATTCTAAACATAACCCTGGCCCTAACCTTACCCTTATTCTAAACATAACCCTGGCCCTAACCTTACCCTTATTCTAAACATAACCCCAACCGTACCCTTATTCTAAACATCACCCCAACCGTACCCTTATTCTAAACATCACCCCAACCTTAACCTTATTCTAAACATCACCCCAACCTTAACCTTATTCTAAACATCACCCTAACCTTACCCTTATTTTAAACATAACCCTGGCCCTAACCTTACCCTTATTTTAAACATAACCCTGACCCTAACCTTACCCTTATTTTAAACATAACCCCAACCTTACCCTTATTCTAAACATAACCCCAACCGTACCCTTATTCTAAACATAACCCCAACCGTACCCTTATTCTAAACATAACCCCAACCGTACCCTTATTCTAAACATAACCCCAACTGTACCCTTATTCTAAACATAACCCCAACTGTACCCTTATTCTAAACATAACCCCAACTGTACCCTTATTCTAAACATAACCCCAACTGTACCCTTATTCTAAACTTAACCCCAACTGTACCCTTATTCTAAACTTAACCCCAACCGTACCCTTATTCTAAACTTAACCCCAACCGTACCCTTATTCTAAACTTAACCCCAACCGTACCCTTATTCTAAACTTAACCCCAACCGTACCCTTATTCTAAACTTAACCCCAACCCTTATTCTAAACTTAACCCCAACCGTACCCTTATTCTAAACTTAACCCCAACCGTACCCTTATTCTAAACTTAACCCCAACCGTACCCTTATTCTAAACTTAACCCCAACCGTACCCTTATTCTAAACTTAACCCCAACCGTACCCTTATTCTAAACTTAACCCCAACCGTACCCTTATTCTAAACTTAACCCCAACCGTACCCTTATTCTAAACTTAACCCCAACCGTACCCTTATTCTAAACTTAACCCCAACCGTACCCTTATTCTAAACTTAACCCCAACCGTACCCTTATTCTAAACTTAACCCCAACCGTACCCTTATTCTAAACTTAACCCCAACCGTACCCTTATTCTAAACTTAACCCCAACCGTACCCTTATTCTAAACTTAACCCTAACCTTACCCTTATTCTAAACATTACTGTAACCGTGGGAGGCAGTTGCTAAGCAACAGATAGTCCATCTGTAGCTGCTGTACAGATGGACACACTATTCGTTTAGATAGTCCATCTACAGATAGTGTGACCATCTGTTTAATTCAATAAAAGGTTAATTGTTTATGGAATAAAAACACAGGACAGTGACCGATAATAGCTATAAAATAGTCATACGTTTTGTTTACCTCTTGAATCATTCCATGTCATTTCAGGTAGCCATGACAACCACCATCACACTGATTCTTATGAACATGCGTCTGTAGTTAGTAACAGATAAGATTCGCTTTCCTGCAACAATTTTTTTGTTGAAATTACATGTAAATCTCTGAGAAATGAAGCTAATTGATTCCATCCAAATGGGCCCTTTAGATTTATAGGATTCACATAATAGTCAATAAATACCCACATCTGATCTGGGATCAAACTTAGTCCTTCCATTGAGTAAGATACACTACGTGGACATACGTCATTTAGTGGATTTGGCTATTTCAGCCACACCCGTTGCTGACAGGTGTATAAAATCAAGCACACAGCCATGCAATCTCCATAAACAAACATTGGTAATAGAATGGCCCGTACTGAAGAGCTCATCTGCCCCGATCAACTGTAAGTGCTGTTATTGTGAAGTGCAAACATCTAGGAGCAACAACGGCTCAGCAGCGAAGTGGTAGGCCACACAAGCTCACGGGAACGGGACTGCCGAGTGCTGTAGCACATAAAAATCGTCTTGTCCTCGGTTGCAACACACACTACCGAGTTCCAAAATTGCCTCTGGAAGTAACTTCAGCACAAGAACTGTTTGTCGGGAGCTTCATGAAATGGGTTTCCATGAGCCTAAGATCACAATGTCAAGCGTCGGTTGGAGTGGTGTAAGGCTCGCTGCCATTGGACTGTGGAGCAGTGCTAACACGTTTTCTGGATTGATGAATCACGCCCGAATGCATAGTGCCAACTGTCAAGTTTGGTGGAGGAGGAATAACGGTCTGGGCTGTTTTTCATGGTTCGGGCTCCTTAGTTCCAGTGAAGGGAAATCTTAGAGATACAGCATACAATAACATGCTATACGATTCTGTGCTTCTAACTTTGTGGCAACAGTTTGGTGAAGGCCCTTTCCTGTTTCAGCATGACATTTCCTCCGTTCACTGTCCCTCACCCCCAAGAGCCAATTCCTCCTTTGGCTGCCTAGCCTTCCAGTTCTCTGCTGCCAATGGCTGGAACGAATTGCAGAAATCACTGGAGCTGGAGACTCATATCTCCCTCACTACCTTTAAGCATCAGCTGTCAGAGCATCTTACAGCTCATTGCACCTGTACATAGCCCATCTGTAAATAGCCCATCCAACTACCTCATCCCCATATATATATACGTTTTTGCTCCTTTGCACCCCAGTATCTCTACTTGCACATTCATCTTCTGCACATCTCACTCCAGTGTTTAATTGCTAAATTGTAATTACTTTGAAACTACGGCCTATTTATTGCCTTACCTCCCTAATCTTAGCTCATTTGCACTCACTGTATATAGACTTTTCTATTGTGTTATTGACTGTATGTTTGTTTATTCTATGTGTAACTGTGTTGTTGTTTGTGTCGCACTGTGTTGCTTTATCTTGGCCAGGTCGCAGTTGTAAATGAGAACTTGTTCTCAACTGGCCTACCTGGTTAAATAAAGGTGTTCTCAACTGGCCTACCTGGTTAAATAAAGGTGTTCTCAACTGGCCTACCTGGTTAAATAAAGGTGTTCTCAACTAGCCTACCTGGTTAAATAAAGGTGTTCTCAACTAGCCTACCTGGTTAAATAAAGGTGTTCTCAACTAGCCTACCTGGTTAAATAAAGGTGTTCTCAACTAGCCTACCTGGTTAAATAAAGGTGTTCTCAACTAGCCTACCTGGTTAAATAAAGGTGTTCTCAACTAGCCTACCTGGTTAAATAAAGGTGTTCTCAACTGGCCTACCTGGTTAAATAAAGGTGTTCTCAACTGGCCTACCTGGTTAAATAAAGGTGTTCTCAACTGGCCTACCTGGTTAAATAAAGGTGTTCTCAACTGGCCTACCTGGTTAAATAAAGGTGTTCTCAACTGGCCTACCTGGTTAAATAAAGGTGTTCTCAACTGGCCTACCTGGTTAAATAAAGGTGTTCTCAACTGGCCTACCTGGTTAAATAAAGGTGTTCTCAACTGGCCTACCTGGTTAAATAAAGGTGTTCTCAACTGGCCTACCTGGTTAAATAAAGGTGTTCTCAACTGGCCTACCTGGTTAAATAAAGGTGTTCTCAACTGGCCTACCTGGTTAAATAAAGGTGTTCTCAACTAGCCTACCTGGTTAAATAAAGGTGTTCTCAACTAGCCTACCTGGTTAAATAAAGGTGTTCTCAACTAGCCTACCTGGTTAAATAAAGGTGTTCTCAACTGGCCCACCTGGTTAAATAAAGGTGTTCTCAACTAGCCTACCTGGTTAAATAAAGGTGTTCTCAACTAGCCTACCTGGTTAAATAAAGGTGAAATAAAATAATAATTTAAAAAGTGAAGGAGGCCATAGAGGTCGAAATAATTACAACTTAGCATTAATACTGGAGTGATGTGCAGATGATGTGCAATTATGTTTATATACTGTTTTACTGAGTTCATATGTATATACCTATTTAACAACTGCTGTACACACCTTTTTTCTATTCATATACTGACCTTGCTGTCTATATACACCATTATATATATATATATATATATATGGGGCGGCAGCGTAGCCTAGTGGTTAGAGCGTTGGACTAGTAACCGGAAGGTTGCAAGTTCAAACCCCTGAACTGACAAGGTACAGGGTACTGACAAGGTGTCGTTCTGACCCTGAGCAAGGCCGTCATTGAAAATAAGAATTTGTTCTTAACTGACTTGCCTAGTTAAATAAAGGTGAAAAAATAAATAAAAATATATTCCGGACTGTTCTGATACATACAAATCCCACCAACATGTATTGTTAGGTAACACTGCACTGTTGGAGCTTTAAACATCAGCATTTAGCTTCACCTGCTATAACAAGGTGATTTTAAGTGGAGCAACTTTGATTTGGAGGTTCAAAATATCCCTCTGGGTTAGCTTAGGGCTAACTGTGCCAGGTATCTCATGGGAAAAGCTAACATGTAGCATTTTCGAGAAAAGTATGGACCCTATAAATTTACAATATTTATTTTCTGTTTCGTTAGGAACAAACATTTTGACTTAGTCAGGGTGTTGACTAATTTGAGTTCATCCATATTTATGTTGTTACCACAGAAGAGAGACCCGACCAGTGCTCTGAGAGTGAAGGGAGTCCCTCTGCATCAGGACTACCTGAACAACACCAGGGGAATCACACAGCTAAGAAGATTCACTGCTGTTCAGTGTGTGGAAAAAACTGTCACAAGTTATCAAAACTACAAATACACATGAGAACTCACACGGGAGAAAAACCTTACTCCTGCTCTGTCTGCGGGAAGCAATTCAGTGAGAAAGGAAACCTGAAAAAACACCAGACGTTGCACACAGGAGAGAAGCTGTACAGTTGCTCCGTGTGCGGGGAGAGTTTCTCTTCATCGTCAATTCTTACCAATCACCAGAGAACGCACACAGGAGAGAGTCAAGTGTCTGTAGAAGAGTGTGGTTTTACACCACCACTCGTTATCATAGTGAAAGAGGAGGAAGAGTATCCTGCTTTTGGTAAGTTTAAGGTACTTATTCTGGAAGGGCTTGAATTGCAAAACATTTGTTTTTATCAAACTTTGTAATACTTTGTTATTCGAAGGGAAAAATATATATATAGTTCCACATTTTCACATAGTTTATCCATCCCATCTTATCCCACAGCAGAGAGACCTGACCACTGTTCTGAGAGTGAAGGGAGTCCCTCTACATCAGGACTACCTGAACAACACCAGGGGAATCACACGGCTAAGAAGATTCACTTTTGTTCAGTGTGTGGAAAAAACTGTCACAAGTTATCAAAACTACAAATACATATGAGAACTCACACAGGAGAAAAACCTTACTCCTGCTCTGTCTGCGGGAAGCAATTCAGTGACAAAGGAAACCTGAAAAAACACCAGACGGTGCACACAGGAGAGAAGCTGTACAGTTGCGCCGTGTGCGGGGAGAGTTTCTCTTCATCGTCAATTCTTACCAATCACCAGAGAACGCACACAGGAGAGAGTCATGGTTTTACAACACCACTCGTTATCATAGTGAAAGAGGAGGAAGAGGATCCTGCTTTTGGTAAGTTAAAGGGACTTATTCTCTCAGGGCATGAATTGGCAAACTTTAAAAAAAAATTAAACCAATAATTGTGTTACTTTCAGTTATTCAAAGGGGGAAAAAATATATAGTTCCACATTACACATGGTTTATCCATCCCATCTTATCCCACAGCAGAGAGACCTGACCACTGCTCTGAGACTGAAGGGAGTCCCTCTACATCAGGATTACCTGAACAACACCAGGGGAATCACACAGTTAAGAAGATTCACTGCTGTTTAGTGTGTGGAAAAAACTGTCAGAAGTTATCAAAACTACAAATACATATGAGAACTCACACGGGAGAAAAACCTTACTCCTGCTCTGTCTGCGGGAAGCAATTCAGTGACAAAGGAAACCTGAAAAAACACCAGACGGTGCACACAGGAGAGAAGCTGTACAGTTGCGCCGTGTGCGGGGAGAGTTTCTCTTCATCGTCAAATCTTACCAAACACCAGAGAACACACACAGGAGAGAGTCATGGTTTTACAACACCACTCGTTATCAAAGTGAAAGAGGAGGATGAGGATCCTGCTTTTGGTAAGTCAAAGGTACTTATTCTCTAAGGGCTTGAATTGCAAAAATGTTTTATTAATAATTATTTATATTACTTTCAGTTATTCAATGGGAAAAAACTATGGTGACAATTCCACATTTTCACGTAGTTTATCCATCCCATCTTATCCCACAGCAGAGAAACATGACCACTGCACTGACAGTGAAGTGGGTCACTCTACATCAGGAGAACCTAAAAGAAAACAGGAGAATCACACAGCAAAGAGCTCTCACTGCTGTTCAGTGTGCGGAAGAGATTGCCAAAAGCTATCATCACTGCTAATACATATGAGAATACACACAGGAGAAAAGCCATACCCTTGCTCCGTGTGTGGAAAGCAGTTCCGTGTAAAAAGACATCTTCAAGACCACCAGAAAGTGCACACTGGAGAGAAACCTTACGTCTGCTCCAAATGTGGCAAAAGGTTTGGTTTCGCCTCAGCCTTGAAAAGGCACCAGTGGTTACACGCAGAAGAGAAACCTTACTCCTGCTCTGTGTGTGGGAAGGGTTTCGGCCGTCCAGATCAGTTAAAGGACCACTCTCTGCAACACGCAGGGAAACCTCACTGCTGTTCTGTGTGTGGGAAGGGTTTCAGCCGTCCAGATCAGCTAAAGGACCACTCTCTGCAACACGCAGGGAAACCTCACTACTGTTCTGTGTGTGGGAAGTGTTTCAGTGAGAAGAGGTATCTTGAAGACCACCAGTCAGTGCACACTGGAGAGAAACGACACCCTTGCCCTGTCTGCAAGAAGAGTTTTGTAAGATCAGCAGGCCTTAAAGTCCACCTCAGATATCATACAGGAGAGAAACCTTACAGCTGTCCTAAATGTGGCCAGAGCTTCGTTAGTTCTCAAAAACTTCAGAGACATCAGAAAACTCATGCTGCTTTACCACCTGTTGAGTTTCAAAACCCTGTTACAATTGAAGGAGAGCGGGAGGGAGAAGATGAGGAAGTTGGTGGTCTGATTAATTCAGATGGAGAAGAGGTTGGTTGGGATCTTCATCGTCTCGGTAAGTGGAAGCAGAACAGCCATGAATACAATATTGACTTTGAATGAACATCGCTCTTTTATTTAAAAATCCAATGCCAATATATTTTTTAACTCCATATGAAATCATTTCTGGGTAAAAATGAAGTACCTTGCTTTGATTGTTTTCAATTAAAGTGGTCAAAGATAAACAGGCAACATCTCAAGCAAGAATTTTGCTAAGACTGTCTGGGAGTTGTCTTGAGTAAAGCGGGGAAAACTGAAAATGAGCTGTTATTAGTAGAGAGGTTTGGAACTCTCCTTTCTTATTGGTCTGTTAACTACTTTACCACCTGGTGATGTCACCAGACAGGCCAAAACTCCATCCCACCAGATTGACATTTCAAAATTCAAACAGCACTTACGCTAAAAGGGTATTATCATAATTTAAAATAAACAGTATTTTTTTCCAACCTCATAGTGTGGAAATGTGTATAAAAGACAGGAAATCACATGTTTGACTGCACTGGACCTTCTAACCTATGTTTTCTCATTCACACAGACGAGAGTTCGGAGGGGAGAACCTCTACATCAGGAGAACCTAAAGAAACCTAGGGGAATCTCAAAGCTCAGAGATACAGTTGCTCTGTGTGTGGGAAAGACTGGCAATGGTTATTTGATCTGAAAAAGACAAAATGACAGTGCACACAGGAGAGAAATCGTACAGCTGTCCTGTGTGGGAAGAGTTTTAGACGAGCAGACCTCGTGAAACAACACCTCTGGACACACAAAGGAGACACATGGGGAGAAACCTTACCCATGTTCTGTCTGTGGGAATACTTTTAAGCAAGATCATCAGACCTTTAAAATGCACAATAGAGTTCATACAGGAGAGAAACCTTACAGCTGTGCTGAATGTGGCCAGAGCTTTTTGCCATAGTTTGTACATCTGCGTTGTTATATTGCTTATATAGGTCTATCTCATTAGTAGCTTATTAATCATTTTAGGTAATGTAAGAATGATGCATTTAATTGTTTTTTCTTTACTTTGTGTGTTATAATTATCTCTTGTGATTTTCTCCATGAGGGTGGTGAGATAGAGACCCAACAACATATTAGTCTCCTCCCATTCAAATATTTTTGTTCGTCAAAAAGTCCAGTTAATAGATGCATGTAATTCCAGCTCGTATTGCGAGGGTTGTTTTCCCAATGCTTTTTCAGTGCGTCTGTCTGTCTATAAAAGTGAATCCTCGTGATTGTATTGTCCTGTTCTCTTTTCATAACCCAGAGTGAAGATGATTCATTCTGTTCTCTTTTCATAACCCAGAGTGAAGATGATTCATTCTGTTCTCTTTTCATAACCCAGAGTGAAGATGATTCATTCTGTTCTCTTTTCATAACCCAGAGTGAAGATGATTCAGTCTGTTCTCTTTTCATAACCCAGAGTGAAGATGATTCATTCTGTTCTCTTTTCATAACCCAGAGTGAAGATGATTCAGTCTGTTCTCTTTTCATAACCCAGAGTGAAGATGATTCATTCTGTTCTCTTTTCATAACCCAGAGTGAAGATGCTTCATTCTGTTCTCTTTTCATAACCCAGAGTGACGATGATTCATTCTGTTCTCTTTTCATAACCCAGAGTGAAGATGATTCAGTCTGTTCTCTTTTCATAACCCAGAGTGAAGGTGATTCATTCTGTTCTCTTTTCGTAACCCAGAGTGACGATGATTCATTCTGTTCTCTTTTCATAACCCAGAGTGAAGATGATTCAGTCTGTTCTCTTTTCATAACCCGGAGTGAAGATGCTTCATTCCTTTTTAGCCTAATAAAATACTTCAAATAGTTGGCTAACCGCTGAGTCTGGGTTTCTGTCTTTCTCTGTGAGGCCTCAACATCATCTGAATTTCTGTCGCTGTCCATTTCGGAATTGCTGAACGAATAGGCCTCGTCGCAGCTCATTTTCTTGTAGTTGCCTTAAGAGTTTAGTGTTAATTATAAAAGAACAATCATTTGTGAATGTAATAACGTGTGTGTTTTGGCTTCAAAAGTTAAAACTCATGTCGACATTCATTATTTTTATTGAAGGAGAAAGCGGTTCTTATCCAGTTACACAAATCCACAAGGAGTCAGTAGAAACCTTATTGAAGCTCGTCGGCCATCAGCTCCACTCTCTGTGACAGATTCATGTGTCGACTCTAAAAGTTTGTGTGGCAACCGTTTGTCACCGTTTATAGTTCATATTTAATGTTTTGTTTACAGTTATAGTGTCGTGGCTTTGCTGGCATTCATCTAAACGATGGTGTTTCCCCCAACGAGGTTGACATGCTGAAATCATTGACACCTGTAGCTACACGTGGCATGTTGTCCATGATGAACATGTTTATATAGCCAATCATTATCATTGAGACCTGTAGCTACACGTTATCATTGAGACCTGTAGCTACACGTGGCATGTTGTCCATGATGAACATGTTTATATAGTCTGCACAACTCTGCCAGGACCTAGGATCAAGAGAGACGCTCAAGTGTTTTAGTACTATATCTCTTGACACAATGATGAAAATAATCATGGCCTCTAAACCTTCAAGCTGTATACTGGACCCTATTCCAACTAAACTACTGAAAGAGCTGCTTCCTGTGCTTGGCCCTCCTATGTTGAACATAATAAATGGCTCTCTATCCACTGGATGTGTACCAAACTCACTAAAAGTGGCAGTAATAAAGCCTCTCTTGAAAAAGCCAAACCTTGACCCAGAAAATATAAAAAACTATCGGCCTATATCGAATCTTCCATTCCTCTCAAAAATTTTAGAGAAGGCTGTTGTGCAGCAACTCACTGCCTTCCTGAAGACAAACAATGTATACGAAATGCTTCAGTCTGGTTTTAGACCCCATCATAGCACTAAGACGGCACTTGTGAAGGTGGTAAATTACATTTTAATGGCATCTGTCCTCGTGCTCCTAGACCTTAGTGCTGCTTTTGATACCATCGATCACCACATTCTTTTGGAGAGATTGGAAACCCAAATTGGTCTACACGGACATGTTCTGGCCTGGTTTAGATCTTATCTGTCGGAAAGATATCAGTTTGTCTCTGTGAATGGTTTGTCCTCTGACAAATCAACTGTAAATTTCGGTGTTCCTCAAGGTTCTGTTTTAGGACCACTATTGTTTTCACTATATATTTTACCTCTTGGGGATGTTATTCGAAAACATAATGTAAACTTTCACTGCTATGCGGATGACACACAGCTGTACATTTCAATGAAACATGGTGAAGCCCCAAAATTGCCCTCGCTAGAAGCATGTGTTTCAGACATAAGGAAGTGGATGGCTGCAAACTTTCTACTATTAAACTCGGACAAAACAGAGATGCTTGTTCTAGGTCCCAAGAAACAAAGAGATCTTCTGTTGAATCTGACAATCTTAATGGTTGTACAGTCGTCTCAAATAAAACTGTGAAGGACCGCGGCGTTACTCTGGACCCTGATCTCTCTTTTGAAGAACATATCAAGACCATTTCGAGGACAGCTTTTTTCCATCTACGTAACATTGCAAAAATCAGAAACTTTCTGTCCAAAAATGTTGCAGAAAAATTAATCCATGCTTTTGTCACTTCTAGGTTAGACTACTGCAATGCTCTATTTTCCGGCTACCCGTATAAAGCACTAAATAAACTTCAGTTAGTGCTAAATATGGCTGCTAGAATCCTGACTAGAACCAACAAATTTGATCATATTACTCCAGTGCTAGCCTCTCTACACTGGCTTCCTGTCAAAGCAAGGGCTGATTTCAAGGTTTTACTGCTAACCTACAAAGCATTACATGGGCTTGCTCCTACCTACCTCTCTGATTTGGTCCTGCCGTACATACCTACACGTACGCTACGGTCACAAGACGCAGGCCTCCTAATTGTCCCTAGAATTTCTAAGCAAACAGCTGGAGGCAGGGCTTTCTCCTATAGAGCTCCATTTTTATGGAACGGTCTATCTACCCATGTCAGAGACGCAAACTCGGTCTCAACCTTTAAGTCTTTACTGAAGACTCATCTCTTCAGTGGGTCATATGATTGAGTGTAGTCTGGCCCAGGAGTGGGAAGGTGAACGGAAAGGCTCTGGAGCAACAGAACCGCCCTTGCTGTCTCTGCCTGGCCGGTTCCCCTCTTTCCACTGGGATTCTCTGCCTCTAACCCTGTTACGGGGCTGAGTCACTGGCTTGCTGGGGCTCTCTCATGCCGTCCCTGGGGGGGGGTGCGTCACCTGGGTGGGTTGATTCACTGTTGTGGTCAGCCTGTCTGGGTTGGGCCCCCCCAAAAGGTTGTGCCGTGGCGGAGATCTTTGTGGGCTATACTCGGCCTTGTCTCAGGATGGTAAGTTGGTGGTTGAAGATATCTCTCTAGTGGTGTGGGGGCTGTGCTTTGGCAAAGTGGGTGGGGTTATATCCTTCCTGTTTGGCCCTGTCCGGGGTGTCCTCGGATGGGGCCACAGTGTCTCCTGACCCCTCCTGTCTCAGCCTCCAGTATTTATGCTGCAGTAGTTTATGTCGGGGGGCTAGGGTCAGTTTGTTATATCTGGAGTACTTCTCCTGTCCTATTCGGTGTCCTGTGTGAATCTAAGTGTGCGTTCTCTAATTCTCTCCTTCTCTCTTTCTTTCTCTCTCTCGGAGGACCTGAGCCCTAGGACCATGCCCCAGGACTACCTGACATGATGACTCCTTGCTGTCCCCAGTCCACCTGGCCATGCTAAATGGGCTAGGACCATGTGACTACCCATTTTCTCCAGTTCTGCCTTACTATTATTCAACCATGCTGGTCATTTATGAACATTTGAACATCTTGGCCACGTTCTGTTATAATCTCCACCTGGCACAGCCAGAGAGGAGGACATATGGCCTAATTCTCTCTTTCTTTCTCTCTCTCGGAGGACCTGACATGCCCCAGACTACCTGACATGATTCCTCACCAGTCTGACTGTGCTGCTGTTCAGTTTCTGTTCTGTCTTATTGATGGAAAGAGTGACCATGCTGGTCATTTATGAACATTTGAACATTTGGTCATGTTCTGTTATAATCTTCACAGCCAGAAGAGGACTGGAGTTCCTCTTTTTCCTAGCCACCTAGGAGTGCCACCGTTTTATACACCTGCATTGTTTGCTGTTTGGGGTTTTAGGCTGGGTTTCTGTACAGCACTTTGAGATATCAGATGATGTACGAAGGGCTATATAAATAAATTTGATTTGATTTGATTTGATTTATATAGCCAATCATTATCATTGAGACCTGTAGCCACACGTTATCATTGAGACCTGTAGCTACACGTGGCATGTTGTCCATGATGAACATGTTTATATAGCCAATCATTATCATTGAGACATGTAGCTACACGTTATCATTGAGACCTGTAGCTACACGTGGCATGTTGTCCATGACACGTGTAGCTACACGTTGTAGCTACACGTTGTTCATTATCCTCCTTCAGTCTGCACACACTTGAACCGTGATCCTTTACAGCTCTTCCTCTGCAGTGGTTTGGGAATGAAAGCTCTTACAGTGTATCTGACATAACCAAGCTTCACATGTGTAGGTAGACGCTCTTCATCGTAAAACAACAGGACCGACAGACTTCTGTTTCTCCATTCACCCAGCGGGTCAGACGCCGGGAACCAACCACACCAGGAATTGTCTTTGTGTATTCAACCTGAACATCCGTCTTCACCCCCAGATGACTCCTCTGACGGGAGTTCTACTCCCGAGTTCAAAGCACGATACTTCTGTTGTCCGGATTCTCTTGAAGCCCACTGCAAACTTCCTCTGTTCTTCACAAATACAATGCATCAAAATAAGACCACTCCTGGTCACTCTGACAGACTCCACTTTTCCCAGTGCATACTTCACCATTTTCAACTCCTCAAACGGGTTTCAACATCCTCACTCAAACGGGTCTCCTACATTTGCATCCTCACTCAAAACATATGCATCCTCACTCAAACGGGTCTCCTACATATGCATCCTCACTCAAACGGGTCTCATATGCATCCTCACTCAAACGGGTCTCCTACATATGCATCCTCACTCAAAACGGGTTTCCTACATATGCATCCTCACTCAACAAACACATCCTACATATGCATCCTCACTCAAACGGGTCTCCTACATATGCATCCTCACTCAAAACGGGTTTCCTACATATGCATCCTCACTCAACAAATCCTCACTCAAAACGGGTCTCCTACATATGCATCCTCACTCAAACGGGTCTCCTACATATGCATCCTCACTCAAACGGGTCTCCTACATATGCATCCTCACTCAAACGGGTCTCCTACATATGCATCCTCACTCAACAAATGCACCCGAACTGGATGCGAATCAACATCATTCATTTACCTCCACTCCAATTTTAGACAATTTCATCGTTGTTCCAGTTTTTTTTCTGGCACTACTGTTGTCCATTCAGGACATTAATCCACCTGCTTTTCCCTTTTTGACAGATCGTACAGGTTGTGATGAAGTTCTACCACGAATATCACCAGCAATCATGGCTTGGCAAGATTCTGTATTTTCTCTGTCTAAATAGCTTTGTGAGTTCATATTTAATTGATATATTATATTCGAGTTTGTTATTAAGGCATATGAAAGTCCACATGTCACGCCCTGGTCGAAATATATTGTGTTTATCTTCATTTATTTGGTCAGGTCAGGGTGTGGCATGGGTTTTTGTGGTGTGTTTCGTCTTGGGGGTGTCTAGTGTAGTCTATGGCTGCCTGAGGCGGTTCTCAATCAGAGTCAGTTGATTATCGTTGTCTCTGATTAGGAACCATATTTAGGCAGCCATATTCTTTGAGTATTTGGTGGGTGATTGTTCCTGTCTCTGTGTTTGTAGTCACCAGATAGGCTGTATAGGTTTTCACGGTCCGTTTGTTGTTTTGTATTGTTCGTGTTTTGTCTTTCAATAAACATGTATGGAAATTACCACGCTGCGTTTTGGTCCGACTCTCCTTCGACGGAAGAAAACCGTAACAACATGTTGTTTACATTTACATATTATATAAGAGTTTGTTATTGAGGTACATGAAAGTTGACATGTTCAAGAAGGCATTTCTGGAAGAAGAAAAAAACACATTTTGATGACGTTCAAACGCCTGTGAAATAGTGACGTCATGCGCCCAGCTTTCTGTAACGAGGCACATTGATGAGCTCCTGATCTGGTGGTGAAGGTAGGAAGTAAGAGCAGTAATGTGTTGGAGTGAAAAGTGGTGACGAGAAGAAGATTTAAAAAACATGTTCCTGGTGCTTCTGATTGGTTGAGGGGAGTGGTGTCACTGGTGTCCCAATATCTCTGTCTATAGATGATATTAAAGAGCATGTGAAAAGGGGGGGCAGAGTGATTGAGGCCAACAGGTTGATCAGGAGGAACGAGGGTTAAAGAAGGGAAAGCTTATCAGTGCTGCTCAGACAAGAACAGAGAGGATTCATCAGTTTCAATGTCAGATAATTTGTCCCATCCCTATTGCAGTGTTTTAAATGCCAAAGAATGGGACATGTATCTGTTCAATATGAAGGAAGGACAAGATGTGTGAAGGGGAACGGGATTACTGCAAATGTGAAGGTTGTGTTGTAATTGTGTGTGTGTTTGTTGGGGGGGGGGGGTGGATGCCAGGTGCAGAGAGAGAGTCAGAGATATAAAATGAGTCATGATGTATCATATGCAGAGGCTGTTAGACAGACTGGTGGAACTACAGTGGAATGAGGGAACTTCCATGGCTGGTCCTGACGAAGTGGACCTAATGTCTGGTGTTTCTGCTCGTCCTGGCATGGTGTCCATGAGCAGACCTAATGTCTGGGTGTTTCTGCTAGTCCTGGCATGGTGTCCATGAGTAGACCTAATGTCTGGTGTTTCTGCTCGTCCTGGCATGGTGTCCATGAGTAGACCTAATGTCTGGGTGTTTCTGCTAGTCCTGGCATGGTGTCCATGAGCAGACCTAATGTCTGGTGTTTCTGCTCGTCCTGGCATGGTGTCCATGAGTAGACCTAATGTCGGGGTGTTTCTGCTGGTCGGAGTGTTTCAGCTGGTCCTGGCATGGTGTCCATGAGTAGACCTAATGTCGGGGTGTTTCTGCTCGTCCTGGTATGGTGTCCATGAGTAGACCTAATGTCGGGGTGTTTCAGCTAGTCCTGGCATGGTTTCCATGAGTAGACCTAATGTCGGGGTGTTTCTGCTCGTCCTGGCATGGTTTCCATGAGTAGACCTAATGTCGGGGTGTTTCTGCTCGTCCTGGCATGGTGTCCATGAGTAGACCTAATGTCGGGGTGTTTCAGCTAGTCCTGGCATGGTGTCCATGAGTAGACCTAATGTCGGGGTGTTTCTGCTCGTCCTGGCATGGTTTCGAGGATACTCTGGTTTCGAGATACTTTGAATAATGAATAAAGTTGACTTCATAACTTTCATTGGTAAGGTTATCAATACGACTCGGGTTGTGGAAAGAAGAAATGCCAGATTGAAGGTTATTGTGGAGCAAAAGAGATATTAGGGGTGAAAGATGTTAAATTTGAAATGGTTCTTGAGATGCTGAACAATCCCAAGGGTAGAGTGTTTCAGTATGATACACAGTGCCTTCAGAAAGTATTCAGACCCCTTGACCTTTTCCACATTTTGTTAAATTACAGCCTTATTCTAAAATGGATTAAATAAAACATGTTCCTCAGCAATCTACACACACCAAAAAAAAATCTGCAGCATTGAAGGTCCCCAAGACCAGTTGCTTCCATCATTCTTAAATAGAAGTTTGGAACCACCAAGACTCCTTCTAGTGCTGGTTGCCTGGCCAAACTGAGCAATCAGGGAGTTGACCAAGAACCCCATGGTCACTCTGATAGATGACTAGAGTTCCTCTGTGGAGATGGGAGAACCTAACAGGCCTTTATGGTAGAGTGGCAAGATGGAAGCCACTCCTCAGTAAAATACACATGAAAGCCTGCTTGGAGTTTTCCATAAGGCTCTTAAAAACTAAAAACAAGATTCTCTGGTCTGATGAAACCAAGATTGAACTCTTTGGCCTGAATACCAAGTGTCACATCTGGAGGAAATCTGGCACCATCCCTATGGTGAAGCATGGTGGTGGCAGCATCATGCTGTGGGGATGTTTTTCAGCGGCAGGTACTGGGAGACTAGTCAGGATGGAGGGAAAGATGAACGGAGCATAGTACAGAGAGATCCTTGATGAAAACCTGCTCCAGAGCGCTCAGGACCTCAGGCTCGGGTGAAGGTTCACCTTCCGACAGGACAATGACCCTTCCGGTTCCGGTTGGAGCGAGTGGTCGCATCTGCACGTCGCTCCAACGGGTAGTATAACTTTTTCATTATATTTCATTATATCACAACGGTTTGATTTGTCTTATCTTAGCAAATTCTTCTCAGCTAGCTACATAGCCGTCTTTGTATCAAAGATAATTGCGTAATTATCGTATTTCGCCGTCCTAACGTAGTCTTCACTAGCCAGCTAGCTAACGTCCACTGATTAGCTGCACTGGGAAACTATCACACTCAACTGAACGACTTGATTAGTTTAGTGTTAGCTAGCTACATAGCTGTCTTTGCTGTCTTCGTATCATCGTATCCAAGATAATTGTGTTGTTTAGGTTTAGAGTGTGTAGTCTTAGAGTGATTATCTTAATTTACCGAGGTTAGCTAGCCAGCTATTTGTCGTCCTTAACGTAGGTGACTCTGCTAGCTAGCCAACAGCAGCCAACGCTAGCCAACGTCTTCTGTATAGAACTCAACTACCCGGTCGCACTCACAGGTAGTATCACATTTTCACTTCATTTCATTACAGTACAACGGTTTGATTTGTTTGATCGTAGCTAGCTACTTAGCTAGCTACATAGCCGTCTTTGTATCAAAGATAATTGTGTAGTCTAGAGCGATTTTCTAGGTTCGCTAGCCATCTATTGTCGTTCTTTTAACGCAACGTAACGTAAACAACACTGCTAGCTAGCCTGCTAGCCCCGAATAGCAACACTGCAGAAACTATTACACTCAACGGAACGACTTGATTAGTGTAGTGTCAACAACGCACCCACTGCCAGCTGGCCTACTTCAGCAGTACTGTATCATTTTAATCATTTTAGTCAATAAGATTCTTGCTACGTAGCTTAACTTTCTGAACATTCGAGACGTGTAGTCCACTTGTCATTCAATCTCCTTTGCATTAGCGTAGCCTCTTCTGTAGCCTGTCAACTATGTGTCTGTTTATCCCTGTTCTCTCCTCTCTGCACAGACCATACAAACGCTCCTCACCGCGTGGCCGCGGCCACCCTACTCTGGTGGTCCCAGCGCGCACGACCCACGTGGAGTTCCAGGTCTCCGGTAGCCTCTGGAACTGCCAATCTGCGGTCAACAAGGCAGAGTTCATCTCAGCCTATGCCTCCCTCCAGTCCCTCGACTTCTTGGCACTGACGGAAACATGGATCACCACAGACAACACTGCTACTCCTACTGCTCTCTCTTCGTCCGCCCACGTGTTCTCGCACACCCGAGAGCGTCTGGTCAGCGGGGTGGTGGCACCGGGATCCTCATCTCTCCCAAGTGGTCATTCTCTCTTTCTCCCCTTACCCATCTGTCTATCGCCTCCTTTGAATTCCATGCTGTCACAGTTACTAGCCCTTTCAAGCTTAACATCCTTATCATTTATCGCCCTCCAGGTTCCCTCGGAGAGTTCATCAATGAGCTTGATGCCTTGATAAGCTCCTTTCCTGAGGACGGCTCACCTCTCACAGTTCTGGGCGACTTTAACCTTCCCACGTCTCCCGCTACTCTCTCCTCTTCCATCCTATCATCTCTTCCCTCCGCTCAAACCTTCTCCCACCTATCTCCTGATTCTGCCTCCTCAACCCTCCTCTCCTCTCCCCCTCTGCATCCCTTGACTCTCTATGTCCCCTATCCTCCAGGCCGGCTCGGTCCTCCCTCCCGCTCCGTGGCTCGATGACTCATTGCGAGCTCACAGAACAGGGCTCCGGGCAGCCGAGCGGAAATGGAGGAAAACTCGCCTCCCTGCGGACCTGGCATCCTTTCACTCCCTCCTCTCTACATTTTCCTCCTCTGTCTCTGCTGCTAAAGCCACTTTCTACCACGCTAAATTCCAAGCATCTGCCTCTAACCCTAGGAAGCTCTTTGCCACCTTCTCCTCCCTCCTGAATCCTCCGCCCCCC
>NC_060190.1:208058-327199 GCF_021184085.1 Oncorhynchus gorbuscha
GTGGTGTATTGGTCATGTCTGACTGTATCCTAGTTAGGTGGTGTATTGGTCACGTCTGACTGTATCCTAGTTGTGTCTGACTGTATCCTAGTTGTGTCTGACTGTATCCTAGTTAGGTGGTGTATTGGTCACGTCTGACTGTATCCTAGTTGTGTCTGACTGTATCCTAGTTGTGTCTGACTGTATCCTAGTTAGGTGGTGTATTGGTCACGTCTGACTGTATCCTAGTTGTGTCTGACTGTATCCTAGTTGTGTCTGACTGTATCCTAGTTGTGTCTGACTGTATCCTAGTTGTGTCTGACTGTATCCTAGTTAGGTGGTGTATTGGTCACGTCTGACCTTATCCTAGTTGTGTCTGACTGTATCCTAGTTAGGTGGTGTATTGGTCACGTCTGACTGTATCCTAGTTAGGTGGTGTATTGGTCACGTCTGACTGTATCCTAGTTAGGTGGTGTATCCTAGTCACGTCTAACTGTATCCTAGTTAGGTGGTGTATTGGTCAGTCTGAACTGTTAGGTGGTGTAACAGAGTGTTAGGTGGTGTAACAGAGTGTTAGGTTAGGTGGTGTATCAGAGTGTTAGGTGGTGTAACAGAGTGTTAGGTGGTGTAACAGAGTGTTAGGTGGTGTAACAGAGTGTTAGGTGGTGTATCAGAGTGTTAGGTGGTGTATCTGACTGTATCCTGTTAGGTGGTGTAACAGAGTGTTAGGTGGTGTAACAGAGTGTTAGGTGGTGTATCAGAGTGTTAGGTGGTGTAACAGAGTGTTAGGTGGTGTATCAGAGTGTTAGGTGGTGTATCAGAGTGTTAGGTGGTGTAACAGAGTGTTAGGTGGTGTAACAGAGTGTTAGGTGGTGTAACAGAGTGTTAGGTGGTGTGACAGAGTGTTAGGTGGTGTAACAGAGTGTGTACGTGTCGTACTGACCGAGCCGAGGCCTTAGCTTCTAGAAGGCCATACAGGCTGTGCATGTTGTAGTGAGACGAGGTCTTCTGGACAGCAGAGGCACACAGAGTCTTAGCCCTCAACAACCCTCCTAATATACCTAGAGGGAGAGAGAGGGAGAAGTGAGAGAGAAATGAGAGAGAGGTGAGAGAGAAGTGAGAGAGGTGAGAGAGAAGTGAGAGAGGTGAGAGAGAAGTGAGAGAGGTGAGAGAGAAGTGAGAGAGAAATGAGAGAGAGGTGAGAGAGAAGTGAGAGAGAGGTGAGAGAGAAATGAGAGAGAGGTGAGAGAGAAGTGAGAGAGAGAGAAATGAGAGAGAGGTGAGAGAGTTGAGAGAACGAGAGGTGGAAGAGAGCAAGATGAGAGAGGTGTGTGTGTCTCACCAGGTGTGTACGGAGGGTTCTCCAGCTCGGTGTCAGGACAGCCAACGGTCGACCCGTCCACGAAGCTAGATGGCTCGTTCATGTCCTAGGCAAGAAGTGAGAGGGGTCAGAGGGCAAAGCCGTTCACAATATCTGACTCCAGACTGAAACAGGAAAACACACACACGGTTAGATGACAGCGCACACACACACACACACACACACACACACACACACACACACACACACACACACACACACACACACACACACACACACACACACACACACACACACACACACACACACACACACACACACACACACACACACTCTTACGTACGATCCAGAGTCCGTCGAAGGGAACTTTGTCGTGGAACCTCTTGAGATTGTCGTACCACCACTCATGGGTCACATCATCAGAGAAATCAGGAAACGCTGTCAGACCTGGCCACACCTGGGAGAGGTGAACAACATAGGAGAGGAGAGGAGAGGTGAACAACATAGGAGAGGAGAGGAGAGGAGAGAGGTGAACAACATAGGAGAGGAGAGGAGAGGTGAACAACATAGGAGAGAGAGAGAGGTGAACAACATAGGAGAGGAGAGAGAGGTGAACAACATAGGAGAGAGAGAGAGGTGAACAACATAGGAGAGGAGAGGAGAGGAGAGAGGTGAACAACATAGGAGAGGAGAGAGAGGTGAACAACATAGGAGAGAGAGAGAGAGAGGAGAGAGGTGAACAACATAGGAGAGGAGAGAGAGAGAGAGAGAGGGTGAACAACATAGGAGAGGAGAGAGAGGAGAACAACATAGGAGAGGAGAGGAGAGAGAGAGAGAGGTGAACAACATAGGAGAGGAGAGGAGAGGAGAGAGGTGAACAACATAGGAGAGGAGAGAGAGGAGAACAACATAGGAGAGGAGAGAGAGAGAGAGAGGTGAACAACATAGGAGAGGAGAGAGAGGTGAACAACATAGGAGAGGAGAGAGAGAGGTGAACAACATAGGAGAGGAGAGAGAGGTGAACAACATAGGAGAGGAGAGAGAGAGTGAACAACATAGGAGAGGAGAGAGAGGTGAACAACATAGGAGAGGAGAGAGAGGTGAACAACATAGGAGAGAGAGAGAGAACAACATAGGAGAGAGAGAGAGTGAACAACATAGGAGAGGAGAGAGAGAGGTGAACAACATAGGAGAGGAGAGAGAGAGAGAGAGAGAGGTGAACAACATAGGAGAGGAGAGAGAGGTGAACAACATAGGAGAGGAGAGAGAGAGGTGAACAACATAGGAGAGGAGAGAGAGGTGAACAACATAGGAGAGGAGAGAGAGAGGTGAACAACATAGGAGAGGAGAGAGAGGTGAACAACATAGGAGAGGAGAGAGAGGTGAACAACATAGGAGAGAGAGAGAGGTGAACAACATAGGAGAGGAGAGAGAGAGAGGTGAACAACATAGGAGAGAGAGGAGAGGAGAGAGGTGAACAACATAGGAGAGGAGAGGAGAGAGAGAGAGGTGAACAACATAGGAGAGAGAGAGAGAGAGAGGTGAACAACATAGGAGAGGAGAGAGAGAGAGAGAGAGTGAACAACATAGGAGAGGAGAGAGAGTGAACAACATAGGAGAGGAGAGAGAGGTGAACAACATAGGAGAGGAGAGAGAGAGGTGAACAACATAGGAGAGGAGAGGAGAGAGAGGTGAACAACATAGGAGAGAGAGAGAGGTGAACAACATAGGAGAGAGAGAGAGAGAGGTGAACAACATAGGAGAGGAGAGAGAGAGAGGTGAACAACATAGGAGAGGAGAGAGAGGTGAACAACATAGGAGAGGAGAGAGAGAGAGAGAGGTGAACAACATAGGAGAGAGAGAGAGGTGAACAACATAGGAGAGAGAGAGAGGTGAACAACATAGGAGAGAGAGAGAGAGAGAGGTGAACAACATAGGAGAGAGAGAGAGAGAGAGTGAACAACATAGGAGAGAGAGAGAGGTGAACAACATAGGAGAGGAGAGAGAGGAGGTGAACAACATAGGAGAGAGAGAGAGAGGTGAACAACATAGGAGAGAGAGAGAGAGAGGTGAACAACATAGGAGAGAGAGAGAGGTGAACAACATAGGAGAGAGAGAGAGAGAGAGAGTGAACAACATAGGAGAGAGAGAGAGAGGTGAACAACATAGGAGAGAGAGAGAGAGAGAGAGAACAACATAGGAGAGGAGAGAGAGGTGAACAACATAGGAGAGGAGAGAGAGAGAGAGTGAACAACATAGGAGAGAGAGGAGAGAGAGAGGTGAACAACATAGGAGAGAGAGAGGTGAACAACATAGGAGAGAGAGAGAGAGTGAACAACATAGGAGAGAGAGAGAGAGAGGTGAACAACATAGGAGAGAGAGAGGTGAACAACATAGGAGAGAGAGAGAGAGTGAACAACATAGGAGAGAGAGAGAGAGGTGAACAACATAGGAGAGGAGAGAGAGGTGAACAACATAGGAGAGGAGAGGAGAGGAGAGAGGTGAACAACATAGGAGAGGAGAGAGAGAGGTGAACAACATAGGAGAGAGAGAGAGAGAGAGGTGAACAACATAGGAGAGAGAGAGAGAGGTGAACAACATAGGAGAGAGAGAGAGAGGTGAACAACATAGGAGAGAGAGAGAGAGAGGTGAACAACATAGGAGAGAGAGAGAGGTGAACAACATAGGAGAGAGAGAGAGGTGAACAACATAGGAGAGGAGAGGAGAGGTGAACAACATAGGAGAGAGAGAGAGGGTGAACAACATAGGAGAGAGAGAGAGAGTGAACAACATAGGAGAGAGAGAGAGAGAGGTGAACAACATAGGAGAGGAGAGAGAGAGAGAGAGAGAGAGAGGTGAACAACATAGGAGAGAGAGAGAGAGAGAGGTGAACAACATAGGAGAGGAGAGAGAGAGAGAGGTGAACAACATAGGAGAGAGAGAGAGAGGGGTGAACAACATAGGAGAGAGAGAGAGAGGTGAACAACATAGGAGAGGAGAGAGAGAGGGTGAACAACATAGGAGAGAGAGAGAGAGGTGAACAACATAGGAGAGAGAGAGAGAGAGGGTGAACAACATAGGAGAGAGAGAGAGAGAGAGAGGTGAACAACATAGGAGAGAGAGAGAGGTGAACAACATAGGAGAGAGAGAGAGAGGTGAACAACATAGGAGAGAGAGAGAGAGGTGAACAACATAGGAGAGGAGAGAGAGAGAGAGAGAGTGAACAACATAGGAGAGAGAGAGAGGTGAACAACATAGGAGAGAGAGAGAGAGGTGAACAACATAGGAGAGGAGAGAGAGAGGTGAACAACATAGGAGAGAGAGAGAGGTGAACAACATAGGAGAGGAGAGAGAGAGAGAGAGAGAGAGAGGTGAACAACATAGGAGAGAGAGAGAGAGAGAGGTGAACAACATAGGAGAGGAGAGAGAGAGAGAGAGAGGTGAACAACATAGGAGAGAGAGAGAGAGAGGTGAACAACATAGGAGAGAGAGAGAGGTGAACAACATAGGAGAGGAGAGGAGAGAGAGGTGAACAACATAGGAGAGGAGAGGAGAGGAGAGAGAGGTGAACAACATAGGAGAGAGAGAGAGAGAGAGGTGAACAACATAGGAGAGGAGAGAGAGAGAGAGGTGAACAACATAGGAGAGAGAGAGAGGTGAACAACATAGGAGAGAGAGAGAGGAGGTGAACAACATAGGAGAGGAGAGAGAGGTGAACAACATAGGAGAGGAGAGAGAGAGAGAGAGAGAGGTGAACAACATAGGAGAGAGAGAGAGAGAGGTGAACAACATAGGAGAGAGAGAGAGGTGAACAACATAGGAGAGGAGAGAGAGGTGAACAACATAGGAGAGGAGAGGAGAGGAGAGGAGAGAGAGGTGAACAACATAGGAGAGGAGAGAGAGAGAGGTGAACAACATAGGAGAGAGAGAGAGAGAGAGGTGAACAACATAGGAGAGGAGAGAGAGAGAGAGGTGAACAACATAGGAGAGAGAGAGAGAGAGGTGAACAACATAGGAGAGAGAGAGAGAGGTGAACAACATAGGAGAGAGAGAGAGGTGAACAACATAGGAGAGAGAGAGAGGTGAACAACATAGGAGAGGAGAGAGGTGAACAACATAGGAGAGAGAGAGAGAGGTGAACAACATAGGAGAGGAGAGGAGAGGAGAGGGTGAACAACATAGGAGAGAGAGGTGAACAACATAGGAGAGAGAGAGAGAGAGAGTGAACAACATAGGAGAGAGAGAGAGAGGTGAACAACATAGGAGAGAGAGAGAGAGAGGTGAACAACATAGGAGAGGAGAGGAGAGAGAGGTGAACAACATAGGAGAGGAGAGAGAGGAGAGGAGAACAACATAGGAGAGGAGAGAGAGGGAGGTGAACAACAGAGGAGAGAGAGAGAGAGGTGAACAACATAGGAGAGAGAGAGAGAGAACAACAGGAGAGAGAGAGAGGTGAACAACATAGGAGAGAGAGAGAGGTGAACAACATAGGAGAGAGGAGAGAGAGGTGAACAAGGAGAGAGGAGGAGAGAGGAGAGAGAGAGGTGAACAACATAGGAGAGAGAGAGAGAGGTGAACAACATAGGAGAGGAGAGAGAGAGAGAGGTGAACAACATAGGAGAGGAGAGAGAGAGGTGAACAACATAGGAGAGAGAGAGAGAGTGAACAACATAGGAGAGAGAGAGAGAGTGAACAACATAGGAGAGAGAGAGAGAGAGGTGAACAACATAGGAGAGAGAGAGAGAGGTGAACAACATAGGAGAGAGAGAGAGGTGAACAACATAGGAGAGGAGAGAGGTGAACAACATAGGAGAGGAGAGGAGAGGAGAGGAGAGGAGAGGAGAGAGAGGTGAACAACATAGGAGAGGAGAGAGAGAGAGGTGAACAACATAGGAGAGGAGAGGAGAGGAGAGAGAGAGAGGTGAACAACATAGGAGAGAGAGAGAGAGAGGTGAACAACATAGGAGAGAGAGAGAGAGAGAGGTGAACAACATAGGAGAGAGAGAGAGAGAGAGGTGAACAACATAGGAGAGAGAGAGAGAGAGGTGAACAACATAGGAGAGAGAGAGAGAGGTGAACAACATAGGAGAGAGAGAGAGAGGTGAACAACATAGGAGAGAGAGAGAGAGAGAGGTGAACAACATAGGAGAGAGAGAGAGAGTGAACAACATAGGAGAGAGAGAGGTGAACAACATAGGAGAGGAGAGAGAGGTGAACAACATAGGAGAGAGAGAGAGAGAGAGAGGTGAACAACATAGGAGAGGAGAGAGGTGAACAACATAGGAGAGGAGAGAGAGGTGAACAACATAGGAGAGAGAGAGAGAGGTGAACAACATAGGAGAGGAGAGAGGTGAACAACATAGGAGAGAGAGAACATAGAGAGAGAGAGAGAGAGAGGTGAACAACATAGGAGAGAGAGAGAGGTGAACAACATAGGAGAGAGAGAGAGAGGTGAACAACATAGGAGAGAGAGAGGTGAACAACATAGGAGAGAGAGAGAGAGTGAACAACATAGGAGAGAGAGAGAGAGGTGAACAACATAGGAGAGAGAGAGAGAGAGGTGAACAACATAGGAGAGAGAGAGAGGTGAACAACATAGGAGAGAGAGAGAGGTGAACAACATAGGAGAGAGAGAAACAACATAGGAGAGAGAGAGAGAGGTGAACAACATAGGAGAGAGAGGTGAACAACATAGGAGAGAGAGAGAGGTGAACAACATAGGAGAGAGAGAGAGGTGAACAACATAGGAGAGAGAGAGAGGTGAACAACATAGGAGAGAGAGAGAGAGGTGAACAACATAGGAGAGAGAGAGAGAGAGAGGTGAACAACATAGGAGAGAGAGAGAGAGGTGAACAACATAGGAGAGAGAGAGAGAGGTGAACAACATAGGAGAGAGAGAGAGGTGAACAACATAGGAGAGAGAGAGGAGGTGAACAACATAGGAGAGAGAGAGAGAGGTGAACAACATAGGAGAGAGAGAGAGAGTGAACAACATAGGAGAGAGAGAGAGAGAGTGAACAACATAGGAGAGGAGAGAGAGAGAGAGAGGTGAACAACATAGGAGAGAGAGAGAGAGAGGTGAACAACATAGGAGAGAGAGAGAGGTGAACAACATAGGAGAGAGAGAGAGGTGAACAACATAGGAGAGAGAGAGAGGTGAACAACATAGGAGAGGAGAGAGAGAGAGAGGTGAACAACATAGGAGAGAACATAGAGAGAGAGAGAGAGGTGAACAACATAGGAGAGAGAGAGAGGTGAACAACATAGGAGAGAGAGAGAGGTGAACAACATAGGAGAGAGAGAGAGAGGTGAACAACATAGGAGAGAGAGAGAGAGGTGAACAACATAGGAGAGAGAGAGAGGTGAACAACATAGGAGAGAGAGAGAGAGGTGAACAACATAGGAGAGGAGAGAGAGGTGAACAACATAGGAGAGGAGAGAGAGGTGAACAACATAGGAGAGAGAGAGAGAGGTGAACAACATAGGAGAGAGAGAGAGAGGTGAACAACATAGGAGAGAGAGAGAGAGAGAGAGGTGAACAACATAGGAGAGAGAGAGAGGTGAACAACATAGGAGAGAGAGAGAGAGTGAACAACATAGGAGAGAGAGAGGTGAACAACATAGGAGAGAGAGAGAGGTGAACAACATAGGAGAGAGAGAGAGAGGTGAACAACATAGGAGAGAGAGAGAGGTGAACAACATAGGAGAGAGAGAGAGAGGTGAACAACATAGGAGAGAGAGAGAGGTGAACAACATAGGAGAGAGAGAGAGGTGAACAACATAGGAGAGAGAGAGAGAGAGTGAACAACATAGGAGAGAGAGAGAGAGAGGTGAACAACATAGGAGAGAGAGAGAGAGAGAGGTGAACAACATAGGAGAGGAGAGAGAGAGAGGTGAACAACATAGGAGAGAGAGAGAGAGGTGAACAACATAGGAGAGAGAGAGAGAGAGAGGTGAACAACATAGGAGAGAGAGAGAGAGGTGAACAACATAGGAGAGAGAGAGAGAGGTGAACAACATAGGAGAGAGAGAGAGAGGTGAACAACATAGGAGAGGAGAGAGAGGTGAACAACATAGGAGAGGAGAGAGAGAGAGAGAGGTGAACAACATAGGAGAGAGAGAGAGGTGAACAACATAGGAGAGAGAGAGGTGAACAACATAGGAGAGAGAGAGAGGTGAACAACATAGGAGAGAGAGAGAGAGAGGTGAACAACATAGGAGAGGAGAGAGAGGTGAACAACATAGGAGAGGAGAGAGAGGTGAACAACATAGGAGAGAGAGAGAGAGGTGAACAACATAGGAGAGAGAGAGAGAGGTGAACAACATAGGAGAGGAGAGAGAGTGAACAACATAGGAGAGGAGAGAGAGGTGAACAACATAGGAGAGGAGAGAGAGGTGAACAACATAGGAGAGGAGAGAGAGAGAGTGAACAACATAGGAGAGAGAGAGAGAGGTGAACAACATAGGAGAGAGAGAGAGGTGAACAACATAGGAGAGAGAGAGAGAGGTGAACAACATAGGAGAGAGAGAGAGAGGTGAACAACATAGGAGAGAGAGAGAGAGGTGAACAACATAGGAGAGAGAGAGAGGTGAACAACATAGGAGAGAGAGAGAGGTGAACAACATAGGAGAGAGAGAGAGGGTGAACAACATAGGAGAGAGAGAGAGAGGTGAACAACATAGGAGAGAGAGAGAGAGGTGAACAACATAGGAGAGAGAGAGAGGTGAACAACATAGGAGAGAGAGAGAGAGGTGAACAACATAGGAGAGAGAGAGAGAGGTGAACAACATAGGAGAGAGAGAGAGGTGAACAACATAGGAGAGAGAGAGAGAGGTGAACAACATAGGAGAGAGAGAGAGAGGTGAACAACATAGGAGAGGAGAGAGAGAGGTGAACAACATAGGAGAGAGAGAGAGGTGAACAACATAGGAGAGAGAGAGAGAGGTGAACAACATAGGAGAGAGAGAGAGAGAGGTGAACAACATAGGAGAGAGAGAGAGAGAGGTGAACAACATAGGAGAGAGAGAGAGAGGGTGAACAACATAGGAGAGAGAGAGAGAGGTGAACAACATAGGAGAGAGAGAGAGAGAACAACATAGGAGAGAGAGAGGTGAACAACATAGGAGAGAGAGAGAGAGAGGTGAACAACATAGGAGAGGAGAGGAGAGGAGAGAGAGGTGAACAACATAGGAGAGAGAGAGAGAGGTGAACAACATAGGAGAGGAGAGAGAGGTGAACAACATAGGAGAGAGAGAGAGAGGTGAACAACATAGGAGAGAGAGAGAGAGGTGAACAACATAGGAGAGAGAGAGAGAGGTGAACAACATAGGAGAGAGAGAGAGGTGAACAACATAGGAGAGGAGAGAGAGAGGTGAACAACATAGGAGAGAGAGAGAGAGGTGAACAACATAGGAGAGAGAGAGAGGTGAACAACATAGGAGAGAGAGAGAGAGGTGAACAACATAGGAGAGAGAGAGAGGTGAACAACATAGGAGAGAGAGAGAGAGGTGAACAACATAGGAGAGAGAGAGAGAGGTGAACAACATAGGAGAGAGAGAGAGGTGAACAACATAGGAGAGGAGAGAGAGGTGAACAACATAGGAGAGGAGAGAGAGAGGTGAACAACAGAGGAGAGAGAGAGAGAGGGTGAACAACATAGGAGAGAGAGAGAGGTGAACAACATAGGAGAGAGAGAGAGAGGTGAACAACATAGGAGAGAGAGAGAGAGTGAACAACATAGGAGAGAGAGAGAGAGAGGTGAACAACATAGGAGAGAGAGAGAGAGGTGAACAACATAGGAGAGAGAGAGAGAGAGGTGAACAACATAGGAGAGGAGAGGAGAGGAGAGGAGAGGTGAACAACATAGGAGAGGAGAGAGAGAGAGGTGAACAACATAGGAGAGGAGAGAGAGGTGAACAACATAGGAGAGGAGAGGAGAGAGAGAGAGGTGAACAACATAAGAGAGGAGAGAGAGGTGAACAACATAGGAGAGGAGAGGAGAGAGAGAGAGAGGTGAACAACATAGGAGAGGAGAGAGAGGTGAACAACATAGGAGAGGAGAGAGAGGTGAACAACATAGGAGAGGAGAGAGAGGTGAACAACATAGGAGAGGAGAGGAGAGGAGAGGAGGTGAACAACATAGGAGAGGAGAGAGAGGTGAACAACATAGGAGAGAGAGAGAGAGAGAGGTGAACAACATAGGAGAGGAGAGGAGAGAGAGGTGAACAACATAGGAGAGAGAGAGGAGAGAGAGGTGAACAACATAGGAGAGGAGAGAGAGGTGAACAACATAGGAGAGGAGAGAGAGGTGAACAACATAGGAGAGGAGAGGAGAGGAACAACAGAGGAGAGAGAGAGAGAGAGGTGAACAACATAGGAGAGAGAGAGAGAGGTGAACAACATAGGAGAGAGAGAGTGAACAACATAGGAGAGAGAGAGAGAGGTGAACAACATAGGAGAGGAGAGAGAGAGGAGAGGTGAACAACATAGGAGAGAGAGAGAGAGAGAGGTGAACAACATAGGAGAGAGAGAGAGAGAGAGGTGAACAACATAGGAGAGAGAGAGAGAGGTGAACAACATAGGAGAGAGAGAGAGAGAGAGAGGTGAACAACATAGGAGAGAGAGAGAGAGGTGAACAACATAGGAGAGAGAGAGAGAGGTGAACAACATAGGAGAGAGAGAGAGGTGAACAACATAGGAGAGAGAGAGAGAGAGAGGTGAACAACATAGGAGAGAGAGAGAGAGAGAGGTGAACAACATAGGAGAGAGAGAGAGAGGTGAACAACATAGGAGAGAGAGGTGAACAACATAGGAGAGAGAGGTGAACAACATAGGAGAGAGAGAGAGAGAGAGGTGAACAACATAGAGAGAGAGAGAGGTGAACAACATAGGAGAGAGAGGTGAACAACATAGGAGAGAGAGGTGAACAACATAGGAGAGAGAGAGAGAGAGGTGAACAACATAGGAGAGAGAGAGGTGAACAACATAGGAGAGAGAGGTGAACAACATAGGAGAGAGAGGTGAACAACATAGGAGAGAGAGGTGAACAACATAGGAGAGAGAGAGGTGAACAACATAGGAGAGAGAGGTGAACAACATAGGAGAGAGAGGTGAACAACATAGGAGAGAGAGAGAGAGAGGTGAACAACATAGGAGAGAGAGGTGAACAACATAGGAGAGAGAGAGAGAGTGAACAACATAGGAGAGAGAGAGAGGTGAACAACATAGGAGAGAGAGGTGAACAACATAGGAGAGGAGAGAGGTCAAGGTAAAAAGGTAAAAGAGAGGTAGTTATCCCACAGAAACAAACACAGGTAAAAGAGGCTGGAGCAGAGGGGAGGCGCAGTAACCCATTTTAGAGGTTAATGGTCTTGCTCAAGGGCACAATGGCAGGCAGGATACGGCATGTAGCTGTCAATCCACTCCCTCCAGCTGCTGGTCCATCTCTCTCTAACCTCCAGCTGCTGGTCCATCTCTCTCTAACCTCTAGGAGACCCTAAGCTGCCTCTCTCTCTAACCTCTAGGAGACCTCCAGCTGCTGGTCCATCTCTCTCTAACCTCTAGGAGACCTCCAGCTGCTGATCCATCTTTCTCTAACCTCTAGGAGACCTCCAGCTGCTGGTCCATCTCTCTCTAACCTCCAGGAGATCTCCAGCTACTGGTCCATCTCTCTCTAACCTCCAGCTGCTGGTCCATCTCCCTCTAACCTCTAGGAGACCTCCAGCTGCATCTCTCTCTAACCTCCAGGAGACCTCCAGCTGCTGGTCCATCTCTCTCTAACATCTAGGAGACCTCCAGCTGCTGGTCCATCTCTCTCTAACATCTAGGAGACCTCCAGCTGCTGGTCCATCTCTCTCTAACCTCTAGGAGACCTCCAGCTGCTGGTCCATCTCTCTCTAACCTCTAGGAGACCTCCAGCTGCTGGTCCATCTCTCTCTAACCCCCAGCTGCTGGTCCATCTCTCTCTAACCTCCAGGAGATCTCCAGCTGCTGGTCCATCTCTCTCTAACCTCTAGGAGATCTCCAGCTGCATCTCTCTCTAACCTCTAGGAGATCTCCAGCTGCTGGTCCATCTCAGGAGTGAGTAAGTACCAAACAGATAGAACGTGCACAGAACCTGGGATTGGAACCTTTAGAGGTGAGTGTGTTTCCATCTGTGTGTGTCTCCCTACCTTCCTGGTGAGTGTGTGTCCATCTGTGTGTGTTTGTCCATCTGTGTGTGTTTCCATCTGTGTGTGTGTGTCTCCCTACCTTCCCGATGATTGTGCTTCCATCTGTGTGGTTGATGAAGACTCCTCTCCTCAGACCTTCGTCATACGGCCAGTACCCTCCTTCTGGCTGGACACTACTGATACCCGGGTCCTGTAGAGGGAGGAGAGGGTTAATACCCCTAGAGGGGGGAGGAGAGGGTTAATACCCCTAGAGGGAGGAGGAGAGGGTTAGTACCCCTAGAGGGGGGAGGAGAGGGTTAGTACCCCTAGAGGGGGGAGGAGAGGGTTAATACCCCTAGAGGGGGAGGAGGAGGGTTAATACCCCTAGAGGGGGAGGAGGAGAGGGTTAATACCCCTAGAGGGGGAGGAGGAGGAGAGGGGGAGGAGGAGAGGGGTTAATACCCCTAGAGGGGGAGGAGGAGAGGGTTAATACCCCTAGATGGGGGGAGGAGGAGAGGGTTAAAACCCCTAGAGGGGGGGAGGAGAGGGGGTTAAACCCCTAGAGGGGAGGAGGAGAGGGTTAATACCCCTAGAGGGGGGAGGAGGGGTTAATAGAGGGGAGGAGGAGAGGGTTAATACCCCTAGAGGGGGAGGAGGAGAGGGTTAATACCCCTAGAGGGGGAGGAGGAGAGGGGGAGGAGGGGGTTAATACCCCTAGAGGGGGAGGAGAGGGTTAATACCCCTAGAGGGGGAGGAGGGTTAATACCCCTAGAGGGGAGGAGGAGAGGGTTAGTACCCCTAGAGGGGGGAGGAGGAGAGGGGTTAATACCCCTAGAGGGGGAGGAGGAGAGGGTTAATACCCCTAGAGGGGGAGGAGGAGAGGGTTAATACCCCTAGAGGGGGGGAGGAGAGGGTTAATACCCCTAGAGGGGGAGGAGGAGAGGGTTAATACCCCTAGAGGGGGAGGAGGAGAGGGTTAATACCCCTAGAGGGGGAGGAGGAGAGGGTTAGTACCCCTAGAGGGGGAGGAGGAGAGGGTTAATACCCCTAGAGGGGGAGGAGGAGGAGGGGTTAATACCCCTAGAGGGGGGAGGAGGAGAGGGTTAATACCCCTAGAGGGGGGAGGAGAGGGTTAATACCCCTAGAGGGGGAGGAGGAGAGGGTTAATACCCCTAGAGGGGGAGGAGGAGAGGGTTAATACCCCTAGAGGGGGAGGAGAGGGGAGAGGGGTTAGCACCCCTAGAGGGGGAGGAGGAGAGGGTTAGACCCCTAGAGGGGGAGGAGGAGAGGGTTAGAGGGGGAGGGGGAGGAGGGGTTAATACCCCTAGAGGGGAGGAGGAGAGGGTTAATACCCCTAGAGGGGGAGGAGGGTTAGGAGGGGGAGGAGGAGAGGGTTAGTACCCCTAGAGGGGAGGAGGAGAGGGTTAATACCCCTAGAGGGGGAGGAGAGGGTTAGTACCCCTAGAGGGGGGGAGGAGAGGGTTAATACCCCTAGAGGGGGGAGGAGAGGGTTAGTACCCCTAGAGGGGGAGGAGGAGAGGGTTAATACCCCTAGAGGGGGAGGAGGAGAGGGTTAAAACCCCTAGAGGGGGAGGAGGAGAGGGTTAATACCCCTAGAGGGGGAGGAGGAGGGGTTAAACCCCTAGAGGGGGGAGGAGAGGGTTAAACCCCTAGAGGGGGAGGAGGAGAGGGTTAGTACCCCTAGAGGGGAGGAGGAGAGAGGGGGAGGAGAGGGTTAGTACCCCTAGAGGGGGAGGAGGAGAGGGTTAATAGAGGGGGAGGAGGAGGGGTTAATACCCCTAGAGGGGGAGGAGGAGAGGGTTAATACCCCTAGAGGGGGAGGAGGAGAGGGTTAGTACCCCTAGAGGGGGAGGAGGAGAGGGTTAATACCCCTAGAGGGGAGGAGGAGGAGAGGGTTAGTACCCCTAGAGGGGGAGGAGGAGAGGGTTAGTACCCCTAGAGGGGGAGGAGGAGAGGGTTAATACCCCTAGAGGGGGAGGAGGAGAGGGTTAAACCCCTAGAGGGGGAGGAGGAGAGGGTTAAAACCCCTAGAGGGGGAGGAGGAGAGGGTTAAAACCCCTAGAGGGGGAGGAGGAGAGGGTTAAAACCCCTAGAGGGGAGGAGGAGAGGGTTAATACCCCTAGAGGGGGAGGAGGAGAGGGTTAATACCCCTAGAGGGGGAGGAGGAGAGGGGTTAATACCCCTAGAGGGGGAGGAGGAGAGGGTTAATACCCCTAGAGGGGGAGGAGGAGAGGGTTAAAACCCCTAGAGGGGGAGGAGGAGAGGGTTAAAACCCCTAGAGGGGGAGGAGAGGGTTAATACCCCTAGAGGGGGAGGAGGAGAGGGTTAATAACCCTAGAGGGGGGAGGAGGAGAGGGTTAGTACCCTAGAGGGGGAGGAGGAGAGGGTTAGTACCCCTAGAGGGGGAGGAGGAGAGGGTTAATACCCTAGAGGGGGAGGAGGAGAGGGTTAAACCCCTAGAGGGGGAGGAGGAGAGGGTTAAAACCCCTAGAGGGGGAGGAGGAGAGGGTTAATACCCCTAGAGGGGGAGGAGGAGAGGGTTAATACCCCTAGAGGGAGGAGGAGAGGGTTAATACCCCTAGAGGGGGGAGGAGGAGAGGGTTAATACCCCTAGAGGGAGGAGGAGAGGGTTAATACCCCTAGAGGGGGGAGGAGGAGAGGGTTAATACCCCTAGAGGGAGGAGGAGAGGGTTAATACCCCTAGAGGGGGGAGGAGAGGGTTAATACCCCTAGAGGGGGAGGAGGAGAGGGTTAATACCCCTAGAGGGGGAGGAGGAGAGGGTTAATACCCCTAGAGGGGGGAGGAGGAGAGGGTTAATACCCCTAGAGGGAGGAGGAGGAGAGGGTTAGTACCCCTAGAGGGGGAAGGAGGAGAGGGTTAGTACCCCTAGAGGGAGGAGGAGAGGGTTAGTACCCCTAGAGGGGGAGGAGGAGAGGGTTAATACCCCTAGAGGGGGAGGAGGAGGGGTTAATACCCCTAGAGGGGGAGGAGGAGAGGGTTAATACCCCTAGAGGGGGAGGAGGAGAGGGTTAATACCCCTAGAGGGGGAGGAGGAGAGGGTTAATACCCCTAGAGGGGGAGGAGGAGAGGGTTAACACCCCTAGAGGGGGAGGAGAGGGTTAATACCCCTAGAGGGGGAGGAGGAGAGGGTTAATACCCCTAGAGGGGGAGGAGGAGAGGGTTAATACCCCTAGAGGGGGAGGAGGAGAGGGGTTAATACCCCTAGAGGGGGAGGAGGAGAGGGTTAATACCCCTAGAGGGGGAGGAGGAGAGGGTTAATACCCCTAGAGGGGGAGGAGGAGAGGGTTAATACCCCTAGAGGGGGAGGAGGAGAGGGTTAATACCCCTAGAGGGGGAGGAGGAGAGGGTTAATACCCCTAGAGGGGGGAGGAGAGGGTTAACACCCCTAGAGGGGGGAGGAGGAGAGGGTTAATACCCCTAGAGGGGAGGAGGAGAGGGTTAATACCCCTAGAGGGGGAGGAGGAGAGGGTTAATACCCCTAGAGGGGGAGGAGGAGAGGGTTAATACCCCTAGAGGGGGAGGAGGAGAGGGTTAGTACCCCTAGAGGGGGAGGAGGAGAGGGTTAATACCCCTAGAGGGGGAGGAGGAGAGGGTTAACACCCCTAGAGGGGGAGAGGAGAGGGTTAACACCCCACAGAGGGGGAGGAGGAGAGGGTTAATACCCCTAGAGGGGGGAGGAGGAGAGGGTTAATACCCCTAGAGGGGGGAGGAGGAGAGGGTTAATACCCCTAGAGGGAGGAGGAGAGGGTTAATACCCCTAGAGGGGGAGGAGAGGGTTAATACCCCTAGAGGGGGGAGGAGAGGGGTAACGTACCAGCATCATGACGTAGCGCTGTCCGTGGCTGTGCAGGTCTTTCACCATGTCAGGCAGGGTCGAGAAGGCCGTGGGGTCAAAGGTGAAGTCTAGAGAACGGTCCATGTAGTCTATATCATTCCACTGCAGTCATCCTGGAACACACACACACACAGGGAGTCAGTACCTGAGGTATTATTCCACAAGACAGTCCCTGTTCCATGCAGAAAAGAACAGTGAACACACACACTGAGGGAGTCAGTACCTGAGGTATGTTCTATACACACATACTGAGGGAGTCAGTACCTGAGGTATGTTCTATACACACATATATACACACACACACTGAGGGAGTCAGTACCTGAGGTATGTTCTATACACACACACTGAGGGAGTCAGTACCTGAGGTATGTTCTATACACACACACTGAGGGAGTCAGTACCTGAGGTATGTTCTATACACACACACTGAGGGAGTCAGTACCTGAGGTATGTTCTATACACACACACTGAGGGAGTCAGTACCTGAGGTATGTTCTATACACACACACTGAGGGAGTCAGTACCTGAGGTATGTTCTATACACACACACTGAGGGAGTCAGTACCTGAGGTATGTTCTATACACACACACTGAGGGAGTCAGTACCTGAGGTATGTTCTATACACACACACTGAGGGAGTCAGTACCTGAGGTATGTTCTATACACACACACTGAGGGAGTCAGTACCTGAGGTATGTTCTATACACACACACTGAGGGAGTCAGTACCTGAGGTATGTTCTATACACACACACTGAGGGAGTCAGTACCTGAGGTATGTTCTATACACACACACTGAGGGAGTCAGTACCTGAGGTATGTTCTATACACACACACTGAGGGAGTCAGTACCTGAGGTATGTTCTATACACACACACTGAGGGAGTCAGTACCTGAGGTATGTTCTATACACACACACTGAGGGAGTCAGTACCTGAGGTATGTTCTATACACACACACTGAGGGAGTCAGTACCTGAGGTATGTTCTATACACACACACTGAGGGAGTCAGTACCTGAGGTATGTTCTATACACACACACTGAGGGAGTCAGTACCTGAGGTATGTTCTATACACACACACTGAGGGAGTCAGTACCTGAGGTATGTTCTATACACACACACTGAGGGAGTCAGTACCTGAGGTATGTTCTATACACACACACTGAGGGAGTCAGTACCTGAGGTATGTTCTATACACACACACTGAGGAGTCAGTACCTGAGGTATGTTCTATACACACACACTGAGGGAGTCAGTACCTGAGGTATGTTCTATACACACACACTGAGGGAGTCAGTACCTGAGGTATGTTCTATACACACACACTGAGGGAGTCAGTACCTGAGGTATGTTCTATACACACACACTGAGGGAGTCAGTACCTGAGGTATGTTCTATACACACACACTGAGGGAGTCAGTACCTGAGGTATGTTCTATACACACACACTGAGGGAGTCAGTACCTGAGGTATGTTCTATACACACACACTGAGGGAGTCAGTACCTGAGGTATGTTCTATACACACACACTGAGGGAGTCAGTACCTGAGGTATGTTCTATACACACACACTGAGGGAGTCAGTACCTGAGGTATGTTCTATACACACACACTGAGGGAGTCAGTACCTGAGGTATGTTCTATACACACACACTGAGGGAGTCAGTACCTGAGGTATGTTCTATACACACACACTGAGGGAGTCAGTACCTGAGGTATGTTCTATACACACACACTGAGGGAGTCAGTACCTGAGGTATGTTCTATACACACACACTGAGGGAGTCAGTACCTGAGGTATGTTCTATACACACACACTGAGGGAGTCAGTACCTGAGGTATGTTCTATACACACACACTGAGGGAGTCAGTACCTGAGGTATGTTCTATACACACACACTGAGGGAGTCAGTACCTGAGGTATGTTCTATACACACACACTGAGGGAGTCAGTACCTGAGGTATGTTCTATACACACACACTGAGGAGTCAGTACCTGAGGTATGTTCTATACACACACACTGAGGGAGTCAGTACCTGAGGTATGTTCTATACACACACACTGAGGGAGTCAGTACCTGAGGTATGTTCTATACACACACACTGAGGGAGTCAGTACCTGAGGTATGTTCTATACACACACACTGAGGGAGTCAGTACCTGAGGTATGTTCTATACACACACACTGAGGGAGTCAGTACCTGAGGTATGTTCTATACACACACACTGAGGGAGTCAGTACCTGAGGTATCCCATAGTTCCTCATGTTCTTGACGACGTCCCAGGTGGCATTGCTACTTCCGTAACCCCAGCGACAGAGATGGTACCCCAGCGCCCAGTAGACCGGCATGGCGGGGTAACCTGAGAGAGGTGACGGTCGAGAATCAGACAGTGACGACTTCCAAGGACACGAGGAAGAAATAGGTCCTTATCTTTCTGTAGACTGACCTACGACCTCCAAATACTGTCCAATCACAGAGGCCGGATCGGGACCCAGAAAGACGTAGAAGTCCAGGATCCCACCGATGGTGCGCCAGGTGATGGCAGGGCCCGGCTGGAGGACGACGTCTACAGAACCAACATCCACACAGCATCGCTCAGACAGCATCGCTCAGACAGCATCACTCAGACAGCATCGCTCAGACAGCATCGCTCAGACAGCATCGCTCAGACAGCAACAGAGATTCAACATACTGAACGTAAAAGGTGGTTGAAACGGAACAGGCCAGCCACCTGACCCATCATGTCCCAGTAAACAGGAGCTAGAGTAAAGGTAGTAATGGTAGTAATGGGACGTGGCCACCTGACCCATCATGTCCCAGTAAACAGGAGCTAGAGTAAAGGTAGTAATGGTAGTAATGGGACGTGGCCACCTGACCCATCATGTCCCAGTAAACAGGAGCTAGAGTAAAGGTAGTAATGGTAGTAATGGGACGTGGCCACCTGACCCATCATGTCCCAGTAAACAGGAGCTAGAGTTAAGGTAGTAATGGTAGTAATGGGACGTGGCCACCTGACCCATCATGTCCCAGTAAACAGGAGCTAGAGTAAAGGTAGTAATGGTAGTAATGGGACGTGGCCACCTGACCCATCATGTCCCAGTAAACAGGAGCTAGAGTAAAGGTAGTAATGGTAGTAATGGGACGTGGCCACCTGACCCATCATGTCCCAGTAAACAGGAGCTAGAGTAAAGGTAGTAATGGTAGTAATGGGACGTGGCCACCTGACCCATCATGTCCCAGTAAACAGGAGCTAGAGTAAAGGTAGTAATGGTAGTAATGGGACGTGGACACCTGACCCATCATGTCCCAGTAAACAGGAGCTAGAGTAAAGGTAGTAATGGTAGTAATGGGACGTGGCCACCTGACCCATCATGTCCCAGTAAACAGGAGCTAGAGTAAAGGTAGTAATGGTAGTAATGGGACGTGGCCACCTGACCCATCATGTCCCAGTAAACAGGAGCTAGAGTAAAGGTAGTAATGGTAGTAATGGGACGTGGCCACCTGACCCATCATGTCCCAGTAAACAGGAGCTAGAGTAAAGGTAGTAATGGTAGTAATGGGACGTGGCCACCTGACCCATCATGTCCCAGTAAACAGGAGCTAGAGTAAAGGTAGTAATGGTAGTAATGGGACGTGGCCACCTGACCCATCATGTCCCAGTAAACAGGAGCTAGAGTAAAGGTAGTAATGGTAGTAATGGGACGTGGCCACCTGACCCATCATGTCCCAGTAAACAGGAGCTAGAGTAAAGGTAGTAATGGTAGTAATGGGACGTGGCCACCTGACCCATCATGTCCCAGTAAACAGGAGCTAGAGTAAAGGTAGTAATGGTAGTAATGGGACGTGGCCACCTGACCCATCATGTCCCAGTAAACAGGAGCTAGAGTAAAGGTAGTAATGGTAGTAATGGGACGTGGCCACCTGACCCATCATGTCCCAGTAAACAGGAGCTAGAGTAAAGGTAGTAATGGTAGTAATGGGACGTGGCCACCTGACCCATCATGTCCCAGTAAACAGGAGCTAGAGTAAAGGTAGTAATGGTAGTAATGGGACGTGGCCACCTGACCCATCATGTCCCAGTAAACAGGAGCTAGAGTAAAGGTAGTAATGGTAGTAATGGGACGTGGCCACCTGACCCATCATGTCCCAGTAAACAGGAGCTAGAGTAAAGGTAGTAATGGTAGAAATGGGACGTGGCCACTGACCCATCATGTCCCAAACAAACAGGAGCTAGAGTAAAGGTAGTAATGGTAGAAATGGGACGTGGCCACTGACCCATCATGTCCCAGTAAACAGGAGCTAGAGTAAAGGTAGTAATGGTAGTAATGGGACGTGGCCACTGACCCATCATGTCCCAGTAAAGAGGAGCTAGAGTAAAGGTAGTAATGGTAGTAATGGGACGTGACCACTGACCCATCGTGTCCCAGTAAACAGGAGCTAGAGTAAAGGTAGTAATGGTAGTAATGGGACGTGGCCACCTGACCCATCATGTCCCAGTAAACAGGAGCTAGAGTAAAGGTAGTAATGGGACGTGGCCACTGACCCATCGTGTCCCAGTAAACAGGAGCTAGAGTAAAGGTAGTAATGGTAGTAATGGGACGTGGCCACCTGACCCATCATGTCCCAGTAAACAGGAGCTAGAGTAAAGGTAGTAATGGTAGTAATGGGACGTGGCCACTGACCCATCATGTCCCAGTAAACAGGAGCTAGAGTAAAGGTAGTAATGGTAGTAATGGGACGTGGCCACTGACCCATCATGTCCCAGTAAACAGGAGCTAGAGTAAAGGTAGTAATGGTAGTAATGGGACGTGGCCACTGACCCATCATGTCCCAGTAAACAGGAGCTAGAGTAAAGGTAGTAATGGGACGTGGCCACTGACCCATCGCGTTGCTGTTGAGCAGGAAGAATCCATGTGCTGTCCCCGTCCCTCCCTCATCTATCGCCAGGTAGAAGGGATGAACCCCGTACAGGTTAGTCAGCTCCTACAGACACAGGATATAGAATAGAGTCACGGTCAGGTAGAAGGGATGAGGTCCTACAGACACAGGATATAGAATAGAGTCACGGTCAGGTAGAAGGGATGAGGTCCTACAGACACAGGATATAGAATAGAGTCATGGTCAGGTAGAAGGGATGAGGTCCTACAGACACAGGATATAGAATAGAGTCACGGTCAGGTAGAAGGGATGAGGTCCTACAGACACAGGATATAGAATAGAGTCATGGTCAGGTAGAAGGGATGAGGTCCTACAGACACAGGATATAGAATAGAGTCATGGTCAGGTAGAAGGGATGAGGTCCTACAGACACAGGATATAGAATAGAGTCACTGTCAGGTAGAAGGGATGAGGTCCTACAGACACAGGATATAGAATAGTCATGGTCAGGTAGAAGGGATGAGGTCCTACAGACACAGGATATAGAATAGTCATGGTCAGGTGGAAGGGATGAGGTCCTACAGACACAGGATATAGAAAAGTCATGGTCAGGTAGAAGGGATGATATGTGGTCTGGAGACGGGAGTCGTTACCGTGGGCGCCACGTCTCTAGCCCACATGGTGAGGGTGTTCCAGTGGATGTCGTGTAGGAAGGAGGAGCGGTGTTCTCCCAGCCCATAGATGTACTGACTGGACAGACTGCTGGACAGCTGGAGGAACTGGTCACAGTAGAACAGAGGAGCTACCGTGGTGTTGAGGCTGGGGGGGGGCAGAGAGAGACAGACAGACACAACATGAAGACAGACACACAAGCACAGGCATTATGTTAAGTCAAAAGAAACTAGCCCAATTCCCAGATTACTCCAACCAGACTACAGAGAGAGAGCCGGAGAGAGAGAGAAGAGACTACCGACAGAGAGTAGAGTCTACAGAGAGAAAGTAGAGACTACACAGAGAGAGAAACAGAGTAGAGACTACAGAGAGAGAGAGACAGAGAGACAGAGACAGAGAATATAGACTACAGAGAGAGAGAGAGAAACAGAGTAGAGACTACAGAGAGAGAGAAACAGAGTAGAGACTACAGAGAGAGAGAGACAGAGAGACAGAGACAGAGAATATAGACTACAGAGAGAGAGAGAGAAACAGAGTAGAGACTACAGAGAGAGAGAGAGAGAAACAGAGTAGAGACTACAGAGAGAGAGAGAGAAACAGAGAGAGAGAGAGAAACAGAGTAGAGACTACAGAGAGAGAGACAGAGAGACAGAGACAGAGAATATAGACTACAGAGAGAGAGAGAGAGAGAACAGAGTAGAGACTACAGAGAGAGAGAGAGAAACAGAGTAGAGACTACAGAGAGAGAGAGAGAAACAGAGTAGAGACTACAGAGAGAGAGAGAGAAACAGAGTAGAGACTACAGAGAGAGAAACAGAGTAGAGACTACAGAGAGAGAGAAACAGAGTAGAGACTACAGAGAGACAGAGAGAGAAACAGAGTAGAGACTACAGAGAGAGAGAAACAGAGTAGAGACTACAGAGAGAGAGAGAAACAGAGTAGAGACTACAGAGAGAGAGAGAGACAGAGAGAGAATATAGACTACAGAGAGACTACAGAGAGAGAGACAGAGAGAGACTAGAGAGAGAGAGACAGAGAGACTACAGAGAGAGAGAGACAGAGTAGAGACTACAGAGAGAGAGACAGAGTAGAGACTACAGAGAGAGAGACAGAGTAGAGACTACAGAGAGAGAGACAGAGTAGAGACTACAGAGAGAGAGACAGAGTAGAGACTACAGAGAGAGAGACAGAGTAGAGACTACAGAGAGAGAGACAGAGTAGAGACTACAGAGAGAGAGAGACAGAGTAGAGACTACAGAGAGAGAGACAGAGTAGAGACTACAGAGAGAGAGACAGAGTAGAGACTACAGAGAGAGAGAGAGACAGAGTAGAGACTACAGAGAGAGAGACAGAGTAGAGACTACAGAGAGAGAGACAGAGTAGAGACTACAGAGAGAGAGACAGAGTAGAGACTACAGAGAGAGAGACAGAGTAGAGACTACAGAGAGAGAGACAGAGTAGAGACTACAGAGAGAGAGAGAGAGAGTAGAGACTACAGAGAGAGAGAGAGAGAGAGAGAGAGAGAGACAGAGAGAGACTACAGAGAGAGAGACAGAGTAGAGACTACAGAGAGAGAGACAGAGTAGAGACTACAGAGAGAGAGACAGAGTAGAGACTACAGAGAGAGAGACAGAGTAGAGACTACAGAGAGAGAGACAGAGTAGAGACTACAGAGAGAGAGACAGAGTAGAGACTACAGAGAGAGAGACAGAGTAGAGACTACAGAGAGAGAGACAGAGTAGAGACTACAGAGAGAGAGAGACAGAGTAGAGACTACAGAGAGAGAGAGACAGAGTAGAGACTACAGAGAGAGAGACAGAGTAGAGACTACAGAGAGAGAGACAGAGTAGAGACTACAGAGAGAGAGACAGAGTAGAGACTACAGAGAGAGAGACAGAGTAGAGACTACAGAGAGAGAGAGACAGAGTAGAGACTACAGAGAGAGAGAGACAGAGTAGAGACTACAGAGAGAGAGACAGAGTAGAGACTACAGAGAGAGAGACAGAGTAGAGACTACAGAGAGAGAGAGAGAAGACAGAGTAGAGACTACAGAGAGAGAGACAGAGTAGAGACTACAGAGAGAGAGACAGAGTAGAGACTACAGAGAGAGAGACAGAGTAGAGACTACAGAGAGAGAGACAGAGTAGAGACTACAGAGAGAGAGACAGAGTAGAGACTAGAGTAGAGACTACAGAGACTACAGAGAGAGAGACAGAGTAGAGACTACAGAGAGAGAGACAGAGTAGAGACTACAGAGAGAGAGACAGAGTAGAGACTACAGAGAGAGAGAGACAGAGTAGAGACTACAGAGAGAGAGACAGAGTAGAGACTACAGAGAGAGAGACAGAGTAGAGACTACAGAGAGAGAGAGACAGAGTAGAGACTACAGAGAGAGAGACAGAGTAGAGACTACAGAGAGAGAGACAGAGTAGAGACTACAGAGAGAGAGAGACAGAGTAGAGACTACAGAGAGAGAGACAGAGTAGAGACTACAGAGAGAGAGACAGAGTAGAGACTACAGAGAGAGAGACAGAGTAGAGACTACAGAGAGAGAGACAGAGTAGAGACTACAGAGAGAGAGAGACAGAGTAGAGACTACAGAGAGAGAGACAGAGTAGAGACTACAGAGAGAGAGAGACAGAGTAGAGACTACAGAGAGAGAGACAGAGTAGAGACTACAGAGAGAGAGACAGAGTAGAGACTACAGAGAGAGAGACAGAGTAGAGACTACAGAGAGAGAGACAGAGTAGAGACTACAGAGAGAGAGAGACAGAGTAGAGACTACAGAGAGAGAGACAGAGTAGAGACTACAGAGAGAGAGAGAGAGACAGAGTAGAGACTACAGAGAGAGAGAGAGAGTAGAGACTACAGAGAGAGAGACAGAGTAGAGACTACAGAGAGAGAGACAGAGTAGAGACTACAGAGAGACAGAGACAGAGTAGAGACTACAGAGAGAGAGACAGAGTAGAGACTACAGAGAGAGAGACAGAGTAGAGACTACAGAGAGAGAGAGACAGAGTAGAGACTACAGAGAGAGAGACAGAGTAGAGACTACAGAGAGAGAGACAGAGTAGAGACTACAGAGAGAGAGACAGAGTAGAGACTACAGAGAGAGAGACAGAGTAGAGACTACAGAGAGAGAGACAGAGAGTAGAGACTACAGAGAGAGAGACAGAGAGTAGAGACTACAGAGAGAGAGACAGAGTAGAGACTACAGAGAGACAGAGACAGAGTAGAGACTACAGAGAGACAGAGACAGAGTAGAGACTACAGAGAGAGAGACAGAGTAGAGACTACAGAGAGAGAGACAGAGTAGAGACTACAGAGAGAGAGACAGAGTAGAGACTACAGAGAGAGAGAGAGACAGAGTAGAGACTACAGAGAGAGAGACAGAGTAGAGACTACAGAGAGAGAGACAGAGTAGAGACTACAGAGAGAGAGACAGAGTAGAGACTACAGAGAGAGAGACAGAGTAGAGACTACAGAGAGAGAGACAGAGTAGAGACTACAGAGAGAGAGACAGAGTAGAGACTACAGAGAGACAGAGACAGAGAGAGAGAGAGAGTAGAGACTACAGAGAGACAGAGAGAGAGAGAGAGAGAGAGAAGAGACTACAGAGAGACAGAGAGAGAGAGAGAGACAGAGTAGAGACTACAGAGAGAGAGACAGAGTAGAGACTACAGAGAGAGAGACAGAGTAGAGACTACAGAGAGAGAGACAGAGTAGAGACTACAGAGAGAGAGAGACAGAGTAGAGACTACAGAGAGAGAGACAGAGTAGAGACTACAGAGAGAGAGAGAGAGAGAGAGAGAGAGTGAGAGAGAGAGAGAGAGAGAGACAGAGTAGAGACTACAGAGAGAGAGACAGAGAAGAGACTACAGAGAGAGAGACAGAGTAGAGACTACAGAGAGAGAGACAGAGTAGAGACTACAGAGAGAGAGACAGAGTAGAGACTACAGAGAGAGAGAGACAGAGTAGAGACTACAGAGAGAGAGACAGAGTAGAGACTACAGAGAGAGAGAGACAGAGTAGAGACTACAGAGAGAGAGACAGAGTAGAGACTACAGAGAGAGAGAGACAGAGTAGAGACTACAGAGAGAGAGACAGAGTAGAGACTACAGAGAGAGAGACAGAGTAGAGACTACAGAGAGAGAGACAGAGTAGAGACTACAGAGAGAGAGAGAGAGACAGAGTAGAGACTACAGAGAGAGAGACAGAGTAGAGACTACAGAGAGAGAGAGAGTAGAGACTACAGAGAGAGAGACAGAGTAGAGACTACAGAGAGAGAGACAGAGTAGAGACTACAGAGAGAGAGAGAGAGTAGAGACTAGAGAGAGACTACAGAGAGAGAGAGACAGAGTAGAGACTACAGAGAGAGAGACAGAGTAGAGACTACAGAGAGAGAGACAGAGTAGAGACTACAGAGAGAGAGACAGAGTAGAGACTACAGAGAGACAGAGACAGAGTAGAGACTACAGAGAGAGAGACAGAGTAGAGACTACAGAGAGAGAGACAGAGTAGAGACTACAGAGAGAGAGACAGAGTAGAGACTACAGAGAGAGAGACAGAGTAGAGACTACAGAGAGAGAGACAGAGTAGAGACTACAGAGAGAGAGACAGAGTAGAGACTACAGAGAGAGAGAGACAGAGTAGAGTCTACAGAGAGAGACAGAGTAGAGACTACAGAGAGAGAGACAGAGAGTAGAGACTACAGAGAGAGAGACAGAGAGTAGAGACTACAGAGAGAGAGACAGAGTAGAGACTACAGAGAGACAGAGACAGAGTAGAGACTACAGAGAGAGAGACAGAGTAGAGACTACAGAGAGAGAGACAGAGTAGAGACTACAGAGAGAGAGACAGAGTAGAGACTACAGAGAGAGAGACAGAGTAGAGACTACAGAGAGAGAGACAGAGTAGAGACTACAGAGAGAGAGACAGAGTAGAGACTACAGAGAGAGAGACAGAGTAGAGACTACAGAGACAGAGACAGAGTAGAGACTACAGAGAGAGAGACAGAGTAGAGACTACAGAGAGACAGAGACAGAGAGAGAGAGAGAGTAGAGACTACAGAGAAACAGAGAGAGAGAGAGAGAGAGAGAAGAGACTACAGAGAGACTGAGAGAGAGAGAGAGACAGAGAAGAGACTACAGAGAGAGAGAGAGAGAGAGAGAGAGAGAGAGACTACAGAGAGAGAGACAGAGTAGAGACTACAGAGAGAGAGACAGAGTAGAGACTACAGAGAGAGAGACAGAGTAGAGACTACAGAGAGAGAGAGAGAGAGAGAGAGAGAGAGAGAGAGAGAGACTACAGAGAGAGAGAGACAGAGTAGAGACTACAGAGAGAGAGACAGAGTAGAGACTACAGAGAGAGAGACAGAGTAGAGACTACAGAGAGAGAGAGACAGAGTAGAGACTACAGAGAGAGAGAGACAGAGTAGAGACTACAGAGAGAGAGAGAGAGAGAGAGAGAGAGAGAGAGACAGAGACAGAGACAGAGACAGAGACAGAGACAGAGAGAGACTAGAGAGAGAGAGAGAGAGAGAGAGAGAGAGACTACAGAGAGACAGAGACAGAGAGAGAGAGAGAGAGAGAGAGAGAGACAGAGAGAGACTACAGAGAGAGAGAGACAGAGAGACTAGAGAGACAGAGAGAGAGACAGAGAGAGACTACAGAGAGAGAGAGAGAGAGAGAGAGAGAGAGAGAGAGAGAGAGAGAGAGACAGAGAGAGACTACAGAGAGAGAGACAGAGAGAGACTACAGAGACAGAGACAGAGAGAGAGACAGAGAGAGAGAGAGAGAGAGAGAGAGAGAGAGAGAGAGAGAGAGAGAGAGAGAGAGAGAGAGAGAGAGAGAGACTAGAGAGAGAGAGAGAGAGAGTAGAGACTACAGAGAGAGAGAGACAGAATAACTCATGCATACAGCACAGCTCCTGTGGAAGTTCTCTTAACGATGATGCCAAACGGCTCATTGGACAGCTCCACAGAGTAGGCGGGACTAGAGGCCTTCTCTGTGGCCTTGGGCACGGCGATTGGCACCTCGAATCGCGACTCAGACGGGTCGGTGATCTGAACATAACAAAAGAGAGATGAATGACGGCCAAAGACCCCAGAGATCTGACACTATACAGTACATTCATGTGCATCTGTCTGTATTTGTGTGTGCGCACTTCTGCCTGTGTGTGTGAGCATTAATTTGCGTGTGTGTACAGTACAGTATGTATGTATTGGTGTGTATACAGTACATGGTGGAAAATAAGGGACCATTTTTTTCTCATTTTGTTTGTCATAGTTGAAGTGTACCTTTGATGAAAATTACAGGCCTCTCTCATCTGTTTAAGTGGGAGAACTTGCACAATTGGCGGCTGACTAAATACTTTTTTGCCCCACTGTATGTATTGGTGTGTCCTCCCTGCCTCCTCACCCTGACTCGGAGCCTGTTGTCTGTGTGTCAGTATGTATGTATTGGTGTGACCTCCCTGCCTCCTCACCCTGACTCGGAGCCTGTTGTCTGTGTGTCAGTATGTATGTATTGGTGTGTCCTCCCTGCCTCCTCACCCTGACTCGGAGCCTGTTGTCTGTGTGTCAGTATGTATGTATTGGTGTGTCCTCCCTCCCTGCCTCCTCACCCTGACTGTTGTCTGTGTGTCAGGAGCCTGTTGTCTGTGTGTCAGTATGTATGTATTGGTGTGTCCTCCCTGCCTCCTCACCCTGACTCGGAGCCTGTTGTCTGTGTGTCAGTATGTATGTATTGGTGTGACCTCCCTGCCTCCTCACCCTGACTCGGAGCCTGTTGTCTGTGTGTCAGTATGTATGTATTGGTGTGACCTCCCTGCCTCCTCACCCGGACTCGGAGCCTGTTGTCTGTGTGTCAGTCTGTATGTATTGGTGTGACCTCCCTGCCTCCTCACCCTGACTCGGAGCCTGTTGTCTGTGTGTCAGTATGTATGTATGTATGTATTGGTGTGTCCTCCCTGCCTCCTCACCCTGACTCAGAGCCTGTTGTCTGTGTGTCAGTATGTATGTATTGGTGTGACCTCCCTGCCTCCTCACCCTGACTCGGAGCCTGTTGTCTGTGTGTCATTATGTATGTATTGGTGTGACCTCCCTGCCTCCTCACCCTGACTCGGAGCCTGTTGTCTGTGTGTCAGTATGTATGTATTGGTGTGTCCTCCCTGCCTCCTCACCCTGACTCGGAGCCTGTTGTCTGTGTGTCAGTATGTATGTATTGGTGTGTCCTCCCTGCCTCCTCACCCTGACTCGGAGCCTGTTGTCTGTGTGTCATTATGTATGTATTGGTGTGACCTCCCTGCCTCCTCACCCTGACTCGGAGCCTGTTGTCTGTGTGTCAGTATGTATGTATTGGTGTGACCTCCCTGCCTCCTCACCCTGACTCGGAGCCTGTTGTCTGTGTGTCAGTATGTATGTATTGGTGTGACCTCCCTGCCTCCTCACCCTGACTCGGAGCCTGTTGTCTGTGTGTCAGTATGTATGTATTGGTGTGTCCTCCCTGCCTCCTCACCCTGACTCGGAGCCTGTTGTCTGTCTCATAGAGGAGCTCCAGCTGTAAGGTCAGAATGTCTTTAGGGTAGTAGGTCTTCACCGTCTTCACCAGAGTTCCCGTCTGACCCACGTCTGTGGTGTTAACAGACACCAGGGAGTAGGAGGGGAACCCAGGAGGGTAGAAACACCAGGGAACACCGTTCCTCCCCGGGGCAGGGGGGAAGGAGGAGGCAGGGATGAAGCAACAGTTCCTCGCCTCACACAACTCCCTGGTCACCACCACCCCTCTCTCTGGGTAGCAGTCAAACCTCCAGGCCTCTGGGACCACTCCACAAGCCTGGGGCTCTGGTAGGGCTCTACTCCCGTCTCCCCCACCCGTCCCTGGGGAGCCCCTGGGCGGCGGGGCCCTGTGGGGGGCGCTGTTGGAGGGGGCTTGGAGCCAGAAGATGGTCACCAGAAGCCAGAGGCCACAGACCAGGAGCAGCAGGGAGCCCAGGGAGATGAGGGCCGTGGTGGCAGAACAGGAGGGCCTCCGAGGCAGCAGGGGGCGCTCTGTCTCCTCTGGGTCCTTCCCCTGAAATCACAACAACAGTTACAGTTTGACTGCAATACGACACAATACTAAACCGTAGAGTACAAGACAGTACAAAACACTGGTGTAGTCTGGGTAAGAACGTGAGCCTTGGCTTGTGCGAGTCAGAACGGCTCATAGGGGCAGGAGCCTGTTTCTGCAGCTTGGTGTACAGTGGGTCCTGGGCAGGACACTAGTCAATCACCTGCCTGTCTGTTTCTGCAGCTTGGTGTACAGTGGGTCCTGGGCAGGACACTAGTCAATCACCTGCCAGTCTGTTTCTGCAGCTTGGTGTACAGTGGGTCCTGGGCAGGACACTAGTCAATCACCTGCCAGTCTGTTTCTGCAGCTTGGTGTACAGTGGGTCCTGGGCAGGACACTAGTCAATCACCTGCCAGTCTGTTTCTGCAGCTTGGTGTACAGTGGGTCCTGGGCAGGACACTAGTCAATCACCTGCCAGTCTGTTTCTGCAGCTTGGTGTACAGTGGGTCCTGGGCAGGACACTAGTCAATCATCTGAGTGCCAGTCTGTTTCTGCTCTTTTGTAAGAAATGCAGGGGTGTAAAGCAGTTGAGGTACTATGTACAGTACCAGTCAAAGGTTTGGACACAACTACTAATTTAAGAGTTTCCTTTAATGTTTCACTATTTTCTACATTGTAGAATAACAGTGAAGATCATCAAAACTACGAAGTAACACAAATGGAATCATGTAGTAACCAACAACAACAAAAAGTGTTGAACAAATCCAAATATTTGAGATTCTTCAGAGTCGCCACCCTTTGCCTTGATGACAGCTTTGCACACTCTTGGCATTCTCTCAACCAGCTACATGAGGTAGTCACCTGGAATGCATTTCAATTAACAGGTGTGCCTTGTTAAAAGTACATTTGTTTAATTTATTTCCTTCTTAATGCATTTGAGACAATCAGTTGTGTTTGACATGGTAGGGGTGGTATACAGAAAATAGCCCTATTTGGTAAAAGACCAAGTCTATATTATGGCAAGAACAGCTCAAATAAGCAAAGAGAAACAACGGTCCATCATTACTTTAAGACATGAAGGTCAATCAATAAGGAACATTTTCAGAACTTTGAAAGTTTCTTCAAGTGCAGTCGCAAAAACCATCAAGCGCTATGATGAAACTGTCTCTCATGAGGACCACCACAGGAAAGGAAGACCCAGAGTTACCTCTGCTGCAGAGGATAAGTTCATTAGAGTTACCAGCCTCAGATTGCAGCCAAATAAATGCTTCACAGAATAACAGACATCTCAACATAAACAATATTTTGATTTGTTTAACACTTTTCTGGTTATTACATGATTCCATTTGTGTTATTTCATAGTGTTGATGTCTTCACTATTATTCTACAATGTAGAAAATAGTAAAAATAAAGAAAAACCCCTTGAATGAGTAGGTGTTCTAAACCCTTGAATGAGTAGGTGTTCTAAACCCTTGAATGAGTAGGTGTTCTAAACCCTTGAATGAGTAGGTGTTCTAAACCCTTGAATGAGTAGGTGTTCTAAACCCTTGAATGAGTAGGTGTTCTAAACCCTTGAATGAGTAGGTGTTCTAAACCCTTGAATGAGTAGGTGTTCTAAACCCTTGAATGAGTAGGTGTTCTAAACCCTTGAATGAGTAGGTGTTCTAAACCCTTGAATGAGTAGGTGTTCTAAAACCCTTGAATGAGTAGGTGTTCTAAACCCTTGAATGAGTAGGTGTTCTAAACCCTTGAATGAGTAGGTGTTCTAAACCCTTGAATGAGTAGGTGTTCTAAACCCTTGAATGAGTAGGTGTTCTAAAACCCTTGAATGAGTAGGTGTTCTAACCCTTGAATGAGTAGGTGTTCTAAACCCTTGAATGAGTAGGTGTTCTAAACCCTTGAATGAGTAGGTGTGTCCCAAACTTTTGACTGGTACTGTAGGGTTGGGGTAAAATGTGACTACATTCCTATACATGACAGAATCCCACCAGAGTGTCCGGTAGTTCTCTCACCTCCTCCCGTACAGGAGCCTCCTCTGAAGCAGCAGCGTTGGTGAACTGGACATCCTCTGGGCTCAGTCGCTTATAAGACACCATCTACACAGAGACCAGGACAACGTAGACGGGTGAGGACACGACAGACACATGTAGCGGCATATCAAACCCAGTGTTTGGTTTACAGACACTGTAAAGAGCTGTGTACACACATCTCCAGTAAGCCTGACTGGCTAGTAGATTCGACTGTATCATATAGTTAGATAAGATTGCATACATAGCTTCATAAATATTGTTGAATAGCCTTGCTAGACTTTCGACCCGTAGACAGCCAACACAAGCTGTGCTGTAAATGCCAAAGGTGAATTTATCTGGCCACCTCGGCTGGGGATACTAGCTGAGTTTACCTCAACTACACGATATCGTATTACAGGGATTTAATAAACAAAAACGAGGCTGTGAAAGTAAGGTTACCTAAACAACTAACTAGTTAGTATCCCTCTAACTGAGCAACGAGGCTGTGAAAGTAAGGTTACCTAAACAACTAACTAGTTAGTATCCCTCTAACTGAGCAACGAGGCTGTGAAAGGTTACCTAAACAACTAACTAGTTAGTAATCCCTCTAACTGAGCAACGAGGCTGTGAAAGGTTACCTAAACAACTAACTAGTTAGTATCCCTCTAACTGAGCGACGAGGCTGTGAAAGGTTACCTAAACAACTAACTAGTTAGTATCCCTCTAACTGAGCAACGAGGCTGTGAAAGGTTACCTAGACAACTAACTAGTTAGTATCCCTCTAACTGAGCAACGAGGCTGTGAAAGGTTACCTAAACAACTAACTAGTTAGTATCCCTCTAACTGAGCAACGAGGCTGTGAAAGGTTACCTAAACAACTAACTAGTTAGTATCCCTCTAACTGAGCAACGAGGCTGTGAAAGGTTACCTAGACAACTAACTAAATGACTTAAATGTAAATGTAAATGTAACTAGTTAGTATCCCTCTAACTGAACAACGAGGCTGTGAAAGGTTACCTAGACAACATTAGGTTTGTTGGAGTAGATATCTAACCTTAGTTTCCTTGGATACGAGATAAAAGAAAGCGACGCACACGAACGTTTCTTACCTCGACTGTTTGTCTCGGGTTTTTCACTAATAATAGTAATAATAATAAAAATAATAATAATAATAATAATACTGATAATAATACACGTTCCCTCGATGTAGGTTTTTTGAAAACGTGTCTAGCATGCCGTCGTCTCTCCTTCCATAAACATGTTGTTGTTCTCTCAGGCTTGTTCTTCTTCGGTGGATTTAACGGCGGTCGGGATTCACCGTTAAACGATGCACTACCGCCACCTACTGTACTGGAGACAGAGAAACGGAAGAACTAAATCAAATCTGACAGCCCTGTGTCTCTAAATTAAAGAAAACAAAAGATTGGATACTATATTCAATTCAATTCAAGGGCTTTATTGGCATGGGAAACATGTGTTAACATTGCCAAAGCAAGTGAGGTAGACAACATACATATCTGTCGAGGTTCTACCCAGTCAACTCTTTACACTTTGTGCCCAGGCAAGTCCCAGCCAGCGAGGTCAAAGATGGTGGATAAATGATGTCCCACTCAGGCTGTTTCCCATTGAAACAAAACATATTCAGTTCCGTTCTGCTCGACAGGGTGGCTCTCCCTTTGACACCAATGCATTAGCAGCTAGAGCTAGTCTGCGAAGTTCATTAACCATATATGGACCAGAAAAAGAAAATAGGGAGTGGGATGTCTTGCATTCTCTTCCTTCTCTGCTGAGGTGCGTTGACCGTGCAGAAAATGGCAGCCTTGCTTGTAGCGCTGTTTGAGTAAAATCAGAGACTGTTAGCGAGCTGAAACATCATCCGTATCGGGGAATAATTCTAATGTTCAGTATGTGGCAGCACATTAAATGTGTGAACGTCAATGTATCAAATAATATGTTTTGAAGTGATTTGGTTTTCCTATCAGATGTAATGACTTATTCAACCGGCTGTTTCCAACCCCAAGACTGGTCAAACAGGGTTTCAACTCGAGTTAGGGAACCCCTGAGGTAAAGGATGGCCTCCTCACTTCCATCTCTTCCTGCCGTCCTCCCCTCCCCGACTTCCTCTGTACTGGGAATAGACGCTGCCCTGTGTCTCTATCCCACTACTCCTGCAACCTCTGTACCATTACTGCCCATATCAGTCCCTAAAGCCTCTGTACCATTACTGCCCATATCAGTCCCTAAAGTCTCTGCATCATTACTGCCCATATCAGTCCCTAAAGCCTCTGCATCATTACTGCCCATATCAGTCCCTAAAGCCTCTGCATCATTACTGCTCATATCAGTCCCTAAAGCCTCTGCATCATTACTGCCCATATCAGTCCCTAAAGCCTCTGCCCATATCAGTCCCTAAAGCCTCTGCATCATTACTGCCCATATCAGTCCCTAAAGCCTCTGCATCATTACTGCCCATATCAGTCCCTAAAGCCTCTGCATCATTACTGCCCATATCAGTCCCTAAAGCCTCTGCCCATATCAGTCCCTAAAGCCTCTGCATCATTACTGCCCACATCAGTCCCTAAAGCCTCTGCATCATTACTGCCCATATCAGTCCCTAAAGCCTCTGCATCATTACTGCCCATATCAGTCCCTAAAGCCTCTGCCCATATCAGTCCCTAAAGCCTCTGCATTGCTTATTGAAATCTCCACTTCCACCACCCCTCAGGGCCCGTTTAGCCAACACATCAACTACCTCATCCCCCTCCACCCCCCACATGGGCTGGGACTCATCCCCCTCCACCCCCCACATGGGCTGGGACTGAAGCACATCTCATCTGTATACCCATTGGTCTCTCTTCCTAGAGCTGGCCGCCAAGCCGGAGTCCGGACTTGAACCCCGATTGAACATCTCTGGAGAGACCTGAAAATAGCTGTGCCGCGATGCTCTCCATCCAACCTGACAGAACTTGAGAGGATCTGCAGAGAAGAATGGGGAAAAACTCCCCAAATACAGGTGTGCCAAGCTTGTAGCGTCAAACCCAAGAAGACTCGAGGCTGTAGTCGCTGCCAAAGTACTCAAAGTACTGAGTAAAGGGTCTGAGTACTTATGTAAATGTAATATTTCTGTTTTGTATTTTAATACATTTGCAAAAAATGTTTAAAAAACTTGTTTTTGCTTTGTCATTATGAGGTATTGTGATGTCATTGAGGTATTGTGATGTCATTGAGGTATTGTGATGTCATTGAGGTATTGTGATGTCATTGAGGTATTGTGATGTCATTGAGGTATTGTGATGTCATTATGAGGTATTGTGTGTGTGTAGATGGATGAGTTTTACTTTCCTGAATGCAGCGTATATCATTTTTTCAAAGGTGCGGCTTTAAACGTACTCTTGAAAGTTGTAATAGTAGAATGCACAAGGTGCAATGTATAAATTGGGTAGTTCATCGTTCAGTTCCTCTTGTCATGTTAGTCATTACATACCATAGAGAGATATGTATAACTGGTCTGAAATGTCCGGGTCAACTAGCCCATGACAGCATGGGATAGTTGGTTTTTTACCACATAGATAATGTTGTAATTTTTTTTGTCACTCAAATGAATACATATTAGACATGGTAAATGTTTAGAATTGCAAGAAAATTAGCTTTAAAACAGCAACATTTTCTTTGCACCCCGATGACTAAATGTGTAGAACTGCAGGAAATACACTTTAAACCTGAAAAATCCTCTCCACCAACAAGAGGCGTGTGAACAGTGTGTGTCATGAACAGTGCTGGTGCCCATAGAAATAGACCTGTATCTGATGCTGTCTGGACAGTAGTAGTGTGGCATGTCATACCTTTTCTGGCCGGACAGCATCAAATACATGGGCTACAGATAGTAAGACAGAGGGGCGCTGTTTCGCTGGCTAGTTTCAGCAGAGAGGAAGAGGCGAAGAGAGAGGGCTCACCCGCTAAAAATCTGTCCTCAATAAACCCAATGCGTTTCTATGTGGCATAATATGCAGGCCTAAACTTGTCGCCTGCGTTCCCGCATTTGGGATGACGTTTCACATTGTTAGGGCGGGGACATGAGCATCTCGTCGTTATTTACAGATCTCTGGTTTCAGCCATTCGCTAATTAGAAAGGTAAATTGGCAGCTGCGCAGTTTGGATTCTGGCTTCCCCTAAAGTAAATGTATCTTTTGTTAAAATATTTTAATTACTCCTCCTGTCTAAATAAAATCATTCACAATTCATTGCCAGAGAGTTTGACTCAGCCACAAAGGGTCATTACCAGAGAGCTTGACTCAGCCACAGAGTCATCACCAGAGAGCTTGACTCAGCCACAGAGAGTCATTACCAGAGAGCTTGACTCAGCCACAGAGAGTCATTACCAGAGAGCTTGACTCAGCCACAGAGAGTCATTACCAGAGAGCTTGACTCAGCCACAGAGAGTCATTACCAGAGAGCTTGACTCACCCACAGAGAGTCATTACCAGAGAGTCATTACCAGAGAGTCATTACCAGAGAGTCATTGCCAGAGAGCTTGGCCATTAGCTCTTTCAAAAAAATTATAGGCATATGCCTATTGAGGGAAGCCAGCAGTTTAGGCAGAGCTGATTATTGACTTGGCCTAGCTGATTATAATCAGGCAGAGCTGATTATTGACTTGGCCTAGCTGATTATAATCAGGCAGAGCTGATTATTGACTTGGCCTAGCTGATTATAATCAGGCCGAGCTGATTATTGACTTGGCCTAGCTGATTATTGACTTGGCCTAGCTGATTATTGACTTGGCCTAGCTGATTATAATCAAGCCTAGCTGATTATTGACTTGGCCTAGCTGATTATTGACTTGGCCTAGCTGATTATAATCAAGCCTAGCTGATTATTGACTTGGCCTAGCTGATTATAATCAAGCCTAGCTGATTATTGACTTGGCCTAGCTGATTATAATCAAGCCTAGCTGATTATTGACTTGGCCTAGCTGATTATTGACTTGGCCTAGCTGATTATAATCAGGCAGAGCTGATTATTGACTTGGCCTAGCTGATTATAATCAGGCCGAGCTGATTATTGACTTGGCCTAGCTGATTATTGACTTGGCCTAGCTGATTATTGACTTGGCCTAGCTGATTATTGACTTGGCCTAGCTGATTATTGACTTGGCCTAGCTGATTATTGACTTGGCCTAGCTGATTATAATCAGGCAGAGCTGATTATTGACTTGGCCTAGCTGATTATAATCAGGCCGAGCTGATTATTGACTTGGCCTAGCTGATTATAATCAGGCCGAGCTGATTATTGACTTGGCCTAGCTGATTATAATCAGGCAGAGCTGATTATTGACTTGGCCTAGCTGATTATTGACTTGGCCTAGCTGATTATTGACTTGGCCTAGCTGATTATAATCAGGCCGAGCAGATTATTGACTTGGCCTAGCTGATTATAATCAGGCCGAGCTGATTATTGACTTGGCCTAGCTGATTATAATCAGGCCTAGCTGATTATTGACTTGGCCTAGCTGATTATTGACTTGGCCTAGCTGATTATAATCAGGCCGAGCTGATTATTGACTTGGCCTAGCTGATTATTGACTTGGCCTAGCTGATTATTGACTTGGCCTAGCTGATTATTGACTTGGCCTAGCTGATTATAATCAAGCCTAGCTGATTATTGACTTGGCCTAGCTGATTATTGACTTGGCCTAGCTGATTATTGACTTGGCCTAGCTGATTATTGACTTGGCCTAGCTGATTATTGACTTGTGTCTGTCAGTAAAAAGCATCTGAAATGTGTGAAGATAATGTGTCTTGAGTTTAAGGCTGAGACAGGAAGAAGGGGGAATGTGGGGATCTCTCTCCAGAATGCTCTCAGCTCTACAGAATTATTTAACTAGGCAAGTCAGTTAAGAACAAATTCTTATTTACAATGACGGCCTCCGCCCAGTCAAAACTGGCCAATTGTGTACTACCTGACGGGACTCCCAATCACGGCTGGATGTGATGCAGTCTGGATTCAAACCGGGGACTGCAGTGACGTCTCAAGCACTGAGATGCAGTGCCTTAGACCACAGCGCCACTCGGGCAATACAACATTACACTTCACTAGCAATAAGCTCAAGTCGAGACAAATGGAAAGGGAGGCAGACATGCAGAGTAGAGATCAATGTGACTGACAAATGGAAAGGGAGGCAGACATGCAGAGTAGAGATCAATGTGACTGACAAATGAAAAAGGGAGGCAGACATGCAGAGTAGAGATCAATGTGACTGAAAGAACCTGAATATATCAGGATGTTCTGTTGTCATCTGTGGGCTTTAGACCTCTATGTGTGTTACTCAGGTGATGACGGGAGTTATAGTCCTACTGCTGCATCGGCCTATCGAGGCCATCTAAGACTTCCATGCGCTCATTTCTTTAGCCACCAATTGATCACGGTGTAATCAGTGTGTCCATTTGGCAAAGACTGGAACACTCTGTCGTATATATGTCGATCCAGAGCATCCCAAACATGCTAATGGGTGACATGTCTGGTGAGTGTGCAGGCCATGGATGAACGGACATTTTCAGCTTCCAGGAATTGCGTACAGATCCTCAGGACATGGGGCGTTGTATTATCATGCTGAAACATGAGGTGATGGCGGTGGATCCACATGACACCATACACATTACACGCCATCTGCCCGGTACAGTTAAAACCAGGATTCATCCGTGAAGAACACACTTCTCCAGCGAGGCCAGTGACCATCGAAGGTGAGCATTTGCCCACTGAAGTCGGTTACAATGCCGACCTGCAGTCAGGTCAAGACACTGGTAAGGACGACAAGCACCCAGATGAGCTTACGTGAGATGGGTTCTGACAGTTTGTGCAGAAATTATTCAGTTGTGCAAACCCACAGTTTCATCAGCTGTCCAGGTGGCTGGTCTCAGACCATCCAGAAGGTGAAGAAACCGGATGTCGTGGTTACAAGTGGTCTGTGGTTCGGAATGTACTGCCAAATTCTCTAAAACAACATTATGATAGAGAAATGTTAAATTCTCTGGCAGCAGCTCTGGTGGACATTCCTGCAGGCAGCAGGCCAATTGCACGCTGCCTCAAAACTTGAGACATCTGTGGCATTGTCTTGTGTGACAAAACTGCTCATTTTAGAGTGGCTTTTTATTGTCCCCAGCACAAGGTGCACCTGTGTAATGATCATGCTGTTTAATCAGCTTCTTGATATTCCACACCTGTCAAGTGGATGGATTATCTTGGCAAATGAGAAATGCTCACTAACAGGGATGTAAACACATTTGTCCTAAATAAGCACATGGAACACTCTAACCACTAGGCTACCCTGCCACCCCAGTATTGTGGTGCTATCCAGGGCTCATCTGGGAAAGAGACCTCGGTCTCAGCTTAGACTCCCTGTCAAAATAAAAGGTACAAAAAAAATAAACCCAGCCTATTGCCCTTTTGATCTCTACCATAGTAGGGTGGTTCCCCTCTCATTCTCTCTCTCCTTCTGACAGAGAAACCCAGCCTATTTCCTTCTACCATAGTAGGATGGTTCCCCTCTCGTTCTCTCTCTCCTTCTGACAGAGAAACCCAGCCTATTGCCCTCTTCATCTCTACCATAGTAGGGTGGTTCCCCTCTCGTTCTCTCTCTCCTAACAGAGAACCCAGCCTATTGCCCTCTACACCTCTACCATAGTAGGGTGGTTCCCCTCTCGTTCCCTCTCTCCTTCTAACAGAGAAACCCAGCCTATTGTCCTCTACCATAGTAGGGTGGTTCCCCTCTCGTTCTATCTCTCCTTCTGACAGAGAAACCCAGCCTATTGCCCTCTTCATCTCTACCATAGTAGGGTGGTTCCCCTCTCGTTCTCTCTCTCCTAACAGAGAAACCCAGCCTATTGCCCTCTACACCTCTACCATAGTAGGGTGGTTCCCCTCTCATTCTCTCTCTCCTTCTGACAGAGAAACCCAGCCTATTTCCTTCTACCATAGTAGGGTGGTTCCCCTCTCGTTCTCTCTCCCTTCTGACAGAGAAACCCAGCCTATTGCCCTCTTCATCTCTACCATAGTAGGGTGGTTCCCCTCTCGTTCTCTCTCTCCTTCTGACAGAGAAACCCAGCCTATTGCCCTCTTCATCTCTACCATAGTAGGGTGGTTCCCCTCTCGTTCTCTCTCTCCTTCTGACAGAGAAACCCAGCCTATTGCCCTCTACCATAGTAGGGTGGTTCCCCTCTCGTTCTCTCTCCTTCTGACAGAGAAACCCAGCCTATTGCCCTCTTCATCTCTACCATAGTAGGGTGGTTCCCCTCTCGTTCTCTCTCTCCTTCTGACAGAGAAACCCAGCCTATTGCCCTCTACAATAGTAGGGTGGTTCCCCTCTCATTCTCTCTCTCCTTCTGACAGAGGAACCCAGCCTATTGCCCTCTTCACCTCTACCATAGTAGGGTGGTTCCCCTCTCGTTCTGACAGAGAAACCCAGACTATTGCCCTCTTCACCTCTACCATAGTAGGGTGGTTCCCCTCTCGTTCTCTCTCTCCTTCTGACAGAGGAACCCAGCCTATTGCCCTCTTCACCTCTACCATAGTAGGGTGGTTCCCCTCTCGTTCTCTCTCCTAACAGAGAAACCCAGCCTATTGCCCTCTTCATCTCTACCATAGTAGGGTGGTTCCCCTCTCGTTCTCTCTCTCCTGACAGAGAAACCCAGCCTATTGCCCTCTACCATAGTAGGGTGGTTCCCCTCTCGTTCTGACAGAGGAACCCAGCCTATTGCCCTCTACCATAGTAGGGTGGTTCCCCTCTCGGTCTCTCTCTCCTTCTGACAGAGGAACCCAGCCTATTGCCCTCTACCATAGTAGGGTGGTTCCCCTCTCGGTCTCTCTCTCCTTCTGACAGAGGAACCCAGCCTATTGCCCTCTACCATAGTAGGGTGGTTCCCCTCTCTCTCTCTCTCCTTCTGACAGAGGAACCCAGCCTATTGCCCTCTACCATAGTAGGGTGGTTCCCCTCTCGGTCTCTCTCTCCTTCTGACAGAGGAACCCAGCCTATTGCCCTCTACCATAGTAGGGTGGTTCCCCTCTCGTTCTGACAGAGGAACCCAGACTATTGCCCTCTTCACCTCTACCATAGTAGGGTGGTTCCCCTCTCGGTCTCTCTCTCCTTCTGACAGAGGAACCCAGCCTATTGCCCTCTACCATAGTAGGGTGGTTCCCCTCTCGTTCTCTCTCTCCTTCTGACAGAGGAACCCAGCCTATTGCCCTCTTCACCTCTACCATAGTAGGGTGGTTCCCCTCTCGTTCTCTCTCTCCTTCTGACAGAGAAACCCAGCCTATTGCCCTCTACCATAGTAGGGTGGTTCCCCTCTCGGTTGCCCTCTACCATAGTAGGGTGGTTCCCCTCTCTCTCTCTCTCCTTCTGACAGAGGAGAAAGGCTTTAGCCATCGTCTCCGCTTCCTCCTCTCTTACTGCCCATATCCTCCCACTGGTCAACACGGGATCCTATCCCTTCTGAACCCCACTCATCCTCTCGATCGTCCCCCACACTTCTCGCCCTTCCAATGCTAGCCTTGTGTATACGGTACGAAAGTGATCCGTCGTTTTCCAGGAAGTAGCCATTCCCTTTTGTAGGAGTTTTGAATGGTTTTGAATGGTCTTCATTGTAAAAACATCATCAAATTCATCTGGGAGAAGTACATTCATCCACAAAGAAGAATATAATCTGAATGCTGATTGGCTGACAGCCTTGGTATAGTAAAGCAATAAGGTCCGAGGGGGTGTGGTATATGCCAATATACCATCAAGTTTATAATATTTCACAAATTTGATGATAGAATTGTCAAAGCCCGTTCAAAAAAAGATGGGGACAAGGACCCCCGGGAGCATGAAGCAGGACGGCGCCACCTGCGCATGGCATTACCAGACTGATTACCGCTGTAGCGAATCGGAAAGCAAGCTCACGAGACCTCTGGATGGTTGTACCAGGCTAGATCCTCTCCACTAAAACCAGAAACCACATGTGTTGAGAGGTGTGGTAATAGTGGCATGCCATAGTGTAAATGTCATCAACAACACGTGCCGACTCCGGACAATGAAAGGACTGGCACATTCACCATCTATACTTTTATTTCCATTGTTCACATAACATGATTATGACATCACGTAACATGATTATGACATCACGTAACATGATTATGACATCACATCCATATCAATATTCCACAAACACCTCATTCTGAAATGATTGCCCACACACACACACACGCTTCTTTCAGCAATATCCTACTTTCTAAAACAACTAACATTGTGAACATTGATATTAAAAGACAAGTTATTGTAAAGTGTTAAGAACAGGGAAGAAGAGCTATTCTATGGACTACAAACTTAATATTTGGATTGTTGCATAATTAGCATATTAATCACATGAATTAACCATAATAAAATAGAAAGAACAATGATCATTTTATTAAAATGTTTATAGATTCCACCAGCTTGTTGGCTCATGTCATTTCTCACGTTGGATTGACTGATGTGTGATAGTATGTTGTTAATCTGCTTTATACTGTTCAGTCTGCTGTCTTTATGCACCTTTTCATGCTTTCTCTTTTTTTTAATAGTTTAAATGTATTTGATACAAATTGGCTTAATCTTGAAACCATTAACCTTTCACAAAAACATTGCTCACTTAAAATAAAAATACAATTCTTGGAAACATGCATCAGTGTGCAGATATATATATTTTTTTACATTATGAGGTCATCATTGTTCATCATTCCCAGTCTAAACCGGCACCTCGTTAGGAGACCAACGGTCGTCAATCATCACGATTATCCACCCTACTAGCATCCACTAACTGTAGAGGCTCCTCCTTCTCCTCTTCACCCTACTAGCATCCACTAACTGTAGAGGCTCCTCCTCCTTCTCCTCTTCACCCTACTAGCATCCACTAACTGTAGAGGCTCCTCCTCCTTCTCCTCTTCACCCTACTAGCATCCACTAACTGTAGAGGCTCCTCCTCCTCCTCTTCACCCTACTAGCATCCACTAACTGTAGAGGCTCCTCCTCTTCACCCTACTAGCATCCACTAACTGCGGAGGCAGTCTCCACTTCATCATCATCAATACTCTTCACATCTTTAGTCAGAACCTCTTCAGTTTTTGTGTTCTGATGGATCTTCTTGTGTCGTCCCAGCTTCATAGAACTGGTGAATGTCTTACCACATTCGGCACAGCTGTACGGTCTCTCTCCTGTGTGAGATCTGTTGTGTATCGTGAGTTCAGAAGCTTTTCTGAAGGTTTTCTCGCAGACAGAGCAGGAGAAAGGTCTCTCTCCCGAGTGCGTCTGTAGGTGTTCTTTCAGGCGCCCTGCTTGAGAGAAACTATTCCCACACACAAAGCAGCAGTGGGGTTTTTCTCCTGTGTGTAACTGCTGGTGTCTTTTCAAGGCAGAGGAGAAGCTGAACCGCTTGTCACAGTGGGTGCAGGGGTACGGTTTCTCTCCAGTGTGTACTTTCTGGTGGTCTTGCAGATGTCTTTTCTGAGTGAACTGCTTCTCGCACACAGAGCAACTGAAGGGCTTCTCTCCTGTGTGGATCCTCATGTGTAACTTGAATGCGGACAACTTCTGGCAATCTCTCCTACATATGTTACAGGTATAGGGACTCTCCCCCAGGTGGACTTTGCTGTGCGTTTTAAGGTACGAAGCAGTAGTGAAGCGCTTCCCACACACAGAGCAGCAGTGCGGTTTCTCTCCAGAGTGCGTCGGGTAGTGTTCCTTCAAACGTGACAGTTGAACAAAACCTTTCCCACACACTGTGCAAATGTGAGGTTTCTCTTCTCTGTGTAACTTCTTGTGTCTATTCAGAGCTATGGTGGAACCGAACATCTTGTCGCAGTCTGAGCAACCATAAGGTTTTTCAACTGAATGTACACTCTCGTGTCTTCGCAGATGTCCTTTGTGGTTGAACTGCTTCCCACACACAGAGCAGCTGTACCTCAGAGCCGTATTGTGGTTCACCTTGTGCTGTTCAGTTTCTCCTGATGTTGACGGACTCTCCTCTTCCTCAGAACTCAGAGGAGGATTGAAACGAGGAGGATCCAAGTCCAATCCAACTTCTTCTCCATCAGAATTGATCAGAACACTAAATTCCTCCTCCTCCTCATCTTCCTCCTTCAGTCCTTCGTTTTTAGCATTCATCTCTGGTGTTTGGTTGTGGTTGTCAAACTCAACAGGTTGTGGTAGTCCAGGTGGTAGATGGGTCTTCTGATGTTTCCATAGGTTGTGGGAACTGGTGAAGCTCTGGCCACATTCAGTGCAGCTGTAAGGTTTCTCCCCTGTGTGGTCTCTGTGGTGTACTTTAAGGTCTGCTGGTCTTGCAAAACTCTTCCTGCATACAGAGCAGGAGTAAGGTTTCTCTCCTGTGTGCGTCCGGAAATGTTGCTTCAAACGCGATGACTGGGTAAAACTCTTCCCACACACAGAGCAGGGGTAAGGTTTCTCTCCAGTGTGTGTCAGCAGGTGTATTTTCATGGCTCCCAAATGGGCGAACTTCATCCCACAGGCGGGGCAGTGGTAAGGTTTCTCTCCAGTGTGAGTTTTCAGGTGTGCTTTCAGGTGTCCCTTCTCACGGAATTGGTTTCCACACAAAGTACAGGGGTAAGGCTTCTCTCCTGTGTGAATTCTCATGTGTTTTTGTAGCGCCGATAATTTTTGGCAGTCTTTTCCACACACTGAACAGCAGTGAGAGCTCTTAGCTGTGTGATTCTCCTGGTGATGTTCAGGTTCTCCTGATGTAGAGGGACTCTCTTCAATGTCAGAACTCTGACTGGGATTATATCCTGTGTGAAAAAAAATTGGAACAGGTTAAACAAAGCAGCAGACGAGTCAAGAGAAAATCCCCAGGTTTTAATGAAATCCTGGCTGGAGGATTCCGTTTCCTGTTTATTCCCTCCTGATTCCGGGAATCTTCCAACCAGGATTTCTGAAAAACCTGGGCATTTTGGGAAAGTTTACCTGACTCACAAACTCATCTCAACATACCAAGAAGAGAAGAATCCCAGTCCATTTCTTCTCCATCAGAATTAATCAGCCCAACAACTTCCTCCTCCTCCTCTTCTTCTTCTTCCTCCTCCTCCTCCTCTTCTTCGTCCTCCTCCTCCAGTTCTTCAGTTTTAATCTTCAGTCCAAGTGTTTGCTCCTCCTCTTTAATGTTAACAGTCATCCCAGCAGTTTGAGTGGAGGATTCACTATGGCTCTGGTCAGAAGGCAGAGACTCTGTGGGTTTGTGTCCAGCCTGGTGAGAAAATAATAAACGTTTATTTAGGATGGAGAATAACAATCAAAATGGTTCAAATGGCCTTAAAATGTTATTTCTGGTCCACCAGCCCCTAAAATGTCTTACCAGCTAAACTATTAATATCCTGTTTAAATGACACCAACAAAACACAAAAAAACAGATCTGCTTTGTAATGTTTCAAAAACAATACATGTGTTGCTCGTAAAAAGTAACGTGGTATTTAGTCCAATCACTCTTTTGTGACCCCGTTAAATCAGCCAGTGAAAGTGCAGGGCGCCAAATTCAAACAGAAATCTCATGATTCAAATTCAGCAAACATACAAGTATCTTATACAATTTTAAAAGGTAATCTTGTTGTTAATCCCACCACAGTGTCCAATTTCAAAAAGGCTTTACAGCGAAAGCACACCAAACGATTATGTTAGGTCACCGCCAAGTCACAGAAAAAAACAGCCATGAAGCAGAAATAGAGATAAAATGAATCACTAACCTTTGCTGATCTTCATCAGATGACACTCATTGGACTTCATGTTACACAATACATGTGTGTTTTGTTCGATAAAGTGCATATTAATATCCAAAAATCTCATTTTACATTGGCGTGTTATGTTCAGTAGTTCCAAAACATGCAGTGATTTTGCAGAGTCAATTTACACAAATACTCATAATAAACATTGATAAAAGATACAACTGTTATACATGGAACTTTAGATAAACTTATCTTATTATGCAACCGGTGTCTCAGATTTCTTTTTTTACTTTACGGAAAAATACCATGCAATAATCTGAGTACAGCACTCACCCAGAGACCAAAACAGATATCCGCCAAGTTGTGGAGTCAACATTAGTCAGAAATAGCGTTATAAATATTAACTTACCTTTGATGATCTTCATCAGAATGCACTCCCAGGAATCCCAGTTCCACAATAAATGTTTGATTTGTTCAATAAAGTTAATAATTTGTCCAAATACCTCTTTGTTAGCGCGTTCAGCCCTGTAGTCCATATTAATAATGCCAGAGCAGACACGCGTTTACTAGGAGCTAACGATCACGTGACCGCGCATGGTCAGCTGCTCCTGGCAGACCTCTGACTCGTTCCCCTCTCATTCGGCCCCCATTCACAGTAGAAGCATCAAACAAGGTTCTAAACACTGTTGACATCGAGTGGAAGCCCTAGGAAGTGCAAGATTACCAATATCCCACTATCTTCAATAGGAGATGAGTTGAAAAACTACAAACCTCAGATTTCCCACTTCCTGGTTGGATTTTTTTCTCAGATTTTCGCCTGCCATATGAGTTCTGTTATACTCACAGACATCATTCAAACAGTTTTAGAAACTTCAGAGTGTTTTCTATCCAAATTAACTAATAATATGCATATCTTAGCTTCTGGGACTGAGTAGCAGGCAGTTTACTCTGGGCACTTTATTCATCCAATACTGCCCCAGCCATAAGAAGTTTTAAGGGCGGTGGGTCACCATGGGAACGGGACACGTTTGTGCTTGTGAGATTGACTCTGACTAGTAGAAGTGCTACGTTCTCTTCCCTAGCATGTTGAAACTCATTAAACATTGAAAAACCAACCTAGCTTGTGAACAAAACCACGTAGATCGAAAAGAAAAACAACGTGACACTTCAGTCGACTTTTCTTTTCAAGTAAATTAGACAAACTTTTATACCTGTGCCCAGCACTTCTAAAAATGAATATTTTAACTCAGCCCCCAGCCAGGCAGCGTTGCAGCAGGAGGTGGGATAGGCTATAGGAGTCGCAGTTCTTGGACTTTGTGCGATTCATTTTCCAGTTAACCTCATAGTCCGACCCACACCGCATGTGGTCACGTAATCATAGCCTCAAGCTCATTACCATAACGCAACGTTAGCGATTTCTAAAAATCGCAAATGAAATGAAATAAATATGCCTGCTCTCAAGCTTATCCTTTTCTTAATCCTGTCGTCTCAGATTTTCAAAATATGCTTTAGAACCAGAGAAAATCAATAATTTGTGTAAGAGTGGTGATAGCTAGCTTAGCATTTAGCACTCAACATATTCACAAAAACCAGCAAAGGGATCAAATAAAATAATTTACCTTTGAAGAACTTCAGATGTTTCAATGAGGAGACTCTCAGTTACATAGCAGATGTCCAGTTTTTCCTGAAAGATTCTTGTGTAGGACACAACGTTCCGTTTTGTTACTATGCATTTGGCTACCGAAACTAACCGAAAATTCAGTCACCTACACGTCAAACTTTTTTCCGAATTAACTCCATAATATCGACTGAAACATGGAAAACGTTGTTTGAATCAATCTTCAAGGTGTTTTGTCATATATCTCTTCATTGAAATGCCGTTCCTGGAAGCCTGCATTGTTCTCAGATTCGGATGGAAAAATACTGGTAGGTGACTTTTGCGCACCAACTTCCATACAGACACCGTGCGGGACCCCTGGTAAATGTAGTCTCTTATGGTCAATCTTCCAATGATATGCCTACAAATACGTCACAATGCTGCAGACACCTTGGGAAACGCTAGAAAGTGTCCGTTCATTCCTGTCGCATTCACAGCCATATAAGGCGATCATGGAAAACGTACCAGAAATCCTGTTGATTTCCTGGTCGCTCAAACATCTTGGTTTTGCCTGTAGCTTTTGTTCTATGGCACTCACAGTGAAAATCTTTGCAGTTCTGGAAACGTCAGAGTGTCTTCTTTCCAAAACTATCAATTCCAAGCATAGTCGAGCATCTTTTCGTGACAAAATATTGCGCTAAAAACGGGCACGTCTTTTTATCCAAAAATGAAATACTGCCCCTAGAGTCTTAAGAGGTTAAGAAACAAAACCGGCAGATGGCGGGTGTTAATTTTAGGCCCTGGCCACCAGAATTAAGAGACGTTGGAGTCACTTTCCCAGGATACAGATTAAACTTCTGTGTTCTCGTGACAGCGCAGGTGGTCACTGAGACTCAGAGACAGCGCAAGTGGTTTCACACTGTCTAGGGGGGCAGAGTCACTGAGACTCAAAGGAGACAGTGCAAGTGGTTTCACACTGTCTAGGGGGGCAGAGTCACTGAGACTCAAAGGAGACAGCGCAAGCGGTTTCACACTGTCTAGGGAGCAGAGTCACTGAGACAGCGCAAGTGGTTTCACACTGTCTAGGGGGCAGAGTCACTGAGACTCAAAGGAGACAGTGCAAGTGGTTTCACACTGTCTAGGGGGGCAGAGTCACTGAGACTCAAAGGAGACAGTGCAAGTGGTTTCACACTGTCTAGGGGGGCAGAGTCACTGAGACTCAAAGGAGACAGTGCAAGTGGTTTCACACTGTCTAGGGGGGCAGAGTCACTGAGACTCAAAGGAGACAGCGCAAGTGGTTTCACACTGTCTAGGGGGGCAGAGTCACTGAGACTCAAAGGAGACAGCGCAAGTGGTTTCACACTGTCTAGGGGGGCAGAGTCACTGAGACTCAAAGGAGACAGTGCAAGTGGTTTCACACTGTCTAGGGGGGCAGAGTCACTGAGACTCAAAGGTGACAGGTGACAGCGTAGTGCAAATTAAGATAAAAGGCTCAAGACGCTGCAGGACAGGACTAGCCAGACGCTGCAGGACAGGACTAGCCAGACGCTGCAGGACAGGACTAGCCAGACGCTGCAGGACAGGTCTAGCCAGACGCTGCAGGACAGGACTAGCCAGACGCTGCAGTGCAGGACAGGACTCGCCAAACCTCAAGTGACATGTGCTCTTCAGAACACTCTTTCCCCATAGTGAGAGCTGCAGACCTTGAAGTCTATAGGGAGTCCATTCGAGGGCTGCCTCACCCTTGTTAAGGGAACCACGCTCAGCTGGTATTGAGGCTTGGCCCTGCTGCACCACAGTCCTGACTAAAATGCTCAATGGAGAGTCTCCCAATGGATCATTTTTGTACATTTTTTATTTTATTTTACCTTTATTTAACTAGGCAAGTCAGTTAAGAACAAATTCTTACTTAAGATGATAACCCACTGTTCCCCGATAGGCTAACTGCCTTGTTCAGGGGCAGAACAACAGATGTTTACCTTGTAAGCTCGGGGATTTGATCCAGCAACCTTTTGGTTACTGGCCCATTGCTCTAACCACTAGGCTAATGATTAGTCCAGGGCTAGTCTTAATCTGTGTCTGGGATATGGGCCTTTAGAATTAAAGGTGAAAGATTGGCCCAAATATGAAGGACAAAAGTTTAGCTTTATTGAGAGGAACACAGCAACTTGGACAAAAGTTTGGTTGATAGGATAATGATTTCCACCGACCTTGACCAGTATATTCGGGAAGACAGCAGCATCTTGTAGAAGTAGAATCCCACTCTCAGTAGCCTGGTTAAGGCTCACAGCACCACAGATCCCTGAAGAGTTACGCTGGTGTCTCAGTAGGTTCTCAGAGAGCGAGAACCTCATTCCACACCCGGAGCACTGGTACGGTTTCTCTCCAGTGTGAACTCTCTGGTGTTTCAGCAGCTTTGACTCAATTGTGAAACTCTTCCCACATTCGGTGCATTGGTACAGGTTCTCCCCAGTGTGGATTCTCTGATGTTCCTTCAGCTTGGTTGAAGTGGAGAAGCTCTGGTCACAATGGATACAGTTGTAGAAGTTGACTCCAGTGTGTGACTGGGCATGTATTTTCAAGGACACCAGTTGAGCAAATCCCTTACCGCATTCTCCACATTGGTACGGCGTTTCTCCTGTGTGGAGTCGTTCATGCTTCACCAGTGTCCCAGATAGAGCAAAGCGCTTGGGGCAGTAGGAGCAGCAGTAAGGTCTCTCGCCAGTGTGCACTCTCTCATGGTTCTTCAGCTTGGCAGCAGTGGAGAAAGTCTTTTCACAATGAGCGCAGAGGAAAGGTTTCTCCCCTGTGTGTGTCTGTTGGTGAGATTTTAGGTGCGCCAACTGAGAAAAACTCTTCCCGCACTCAGGGCAGCTATAAGGTTTCTCACCCGAGTGCAACAACTGGTGTCTCTTCAAGTCTCCCATGTGAGTAAACCTGCTCCCGCAGTCAGAGCAGGGGTACGGCTTCTCTCCACTGTGCACTTTCTGGTGCGTCTTGAGGTTTGCGGCTTGGGAGAAGCCCTTCCCACACACCATACACTCGTAAGGCTTCTCTCCTGTGTGTGTTCTCTGGTGTAGCATTAGTTTGTAGGAGCTGGATAGTTCTTTTCCACACGTTGAGCAGATGTGAGGGCCCAGAGCTTTGTTGTTCTCCTGGTGTTGGTCAGTTCCTCCTAATGTAGAGGGACTCTCCTCACTCTCAGAGCAATGGTCAGGTCTCTCTGCTGTGGTAAAGAGGTCGTATGGATAAGTAAGCACCTTAAATATGTGAAGATTTGAGACTGTCAATAATATAGATGTTTCTTATTTGGGTAATTGGAAATAGACAATTTATTTAAATTTCCTAAAATAAAGTAAACGTGAATGTGTAGGCTAACCCATACCTTAATAAATTAATCTTTGAACTCACCAAAAGCAGGATCTTCCTCCTCTTCTTTTACTTTGACATCTAGCACTAGACTGAGACCAGACTCCTCTACAACTGTGGGTTCAACCTGGTTGTTTTGGTCAACATAAGCCTCGGGTTAATAAATCAGACAACTCACTCGGTATAGTATGTCAACAGCAGCATTAATCTTAGTTATATTGTGTTAAGGGCCTTAATGACTGGTTTAAGGGTGCAAAATTCCAGTAACTTTCTTAAAAAATTCCCAAGTTTTCCAGAAATACAGGTTGGACGATTCCTGGAATCAGAAAGAAATAAGCAGGAAATCTGGAATCCACCAACACAGATAAAAAATGTTTTAAAAAACGAATTAAGAAAATAAATACAAAATTGCACTGGATACACCATATAAACCTACCGTACTGGTACCGTCCACAGAGGTGGCCTCCTGCCGCTGTGACCCACCCTGTATACCTTCATGGATACGACGACGATGACTGGTTCTATTCGCTGACGAGGAGAAACTCTTCCCGCAGTCGGAGCACTGGAATGGTTTCTCTCCGGTGTGAACCCTCTGGTGTCTTTTAAGGAGTGACGACGAGGAGAACCTCTTCTCGCATTGAGCGCAGTGGTACGGTTTCTCTCCGGTGTGCTGGCGCATGTGTATCTTTAAGGTCCATGGCTGAGTGAATTCCTTCCCACATTCTGAGCAGCTGTACGGCTTGGCGGTACTATTCGCTTCGCTTATATGGGATTGTTCATGTCTTGTTAGAGAGCTTGGGAAAACAAAGGTCTTTTTGCATGTGGAACACTGGTATGGTCTCTCCCCAGTGTGCATCCTCTGGTGCATCTTGAGCTCTGCTGCAGAGTTGCAGCCCCTCTCACACTCGGAGCATGGGAAAGGTTTTTTCATGCTGAGTTTCTGCTTCTCTCCGGCGTGCGTCATCATGTGGACCTTCAAGTGCCACATACGTGAGAAACTCTTCCCGCACACAGAGCAGTGGCAAGGTTTCTCTCCGGTGTGTGTCCGATGGTGTAGTTTTAACTCTCCTTGGCTGACAAACCTCTTCCAACAGTTCTTTTCCGGGCAAATGTACGGTTTCTCTCCTGTGTGCAACCTCTCGTGTGTTTTGAGGGTCCCTGTATCACTGAATCTCTTCCCGCACACAGAGCAAGGATATGGTTTCTCTCCTGTGTGCGTTCTAAGATGTCTCTGTAGTTTTGATGGGTGAGGAAACTCTTTCCCACACTCCGGGCAGCGGTAAAACGTCTTCTTAGCTGTGCGATTCTCCTGGCATCGTTCAGCTGACGCCTCATCACTAGAGCTGGGGTTTGGACTCTCTCCTGTTACAACAGTAAGGATAAAACAAGTTATGATGCGTCCCAGATGCTACCCTATTTCCTATATAGCACACTACTTTTGACCTGGCACTATACAGGAACTAGGGTATCATAATCTACTGTAGCGCTCTAGGTTCATGTATTAAAAATAATAAATAATCTCCTCGAGGGGCATTAAAGTATCGTCAGTGGGATTTCAAGTATTGTCCATCTGTGGGTAGGAGGCTTTGGGTAGGGGGTAGGAGGCTGTGGGTAGATGGTTGTGGGTAGGAGGTTGTGGGTAGGAGGCTGTGGGTAGGAGGCTGTGGGTAAGAGGTAGGAGGCTGTGGGTAGATGGTTGTGGGTAGGAGGTTGTGGGTAGGAGGCTGTGGGTAAGAGGTAGGAGGCTGTGGGTAGATGGTTGTGGGTAGGAGGTTGTGGGTAGGAGGCTGTGGGTAGGAGGCTGTGGGTAGGAGGCTGTGGGTAGGAGGCTGTGGGTAGGGGGCTGTGGGTAGGGGGCTGTGGGTAGGGGGTAGGAGGCTGTGGGTAGGAGGCTGTGGGTAGGAGGCTGTGGGTAGGAGGCTGTGGGTAGGAGGCTGTGGGTAGGAGGTAGGAGGCTGTAGGAGGCTGTGGGTAGGGGTGGGTAGGAGGTTGTGGGTAGGAGGCTGTGGGTAGGAGGCTGTGGGTAGGAGGCTGTGGGTAGGAGGCTGTGGGAGGCTGTGGGTAGGAGGCTGTGGGTAGGAGGCTGTGGGTAGGGGGCTGTGGGTAGGGGCTGTGGGTAGGAGGCTGTGGGTAGGGGGGGCTGTGGGTAGGGGCTGTGGGTAGGGGGCTGTGGGTAGGGGGCTGTGGGTAGGGGGCTGTGGGTAGGAGGCTGTGGGTAGGGGGCTGTGGGTAGGAGGCTGTGGGTAGGCGGCTGTGGGTAGGGGCTGTGGGTAGGGGGCTGGGGTAGGGGGCTGTGGGTAGGGGGCTGTGGGTAGGGGGCTGTGGGTAGGGGGCTGTGGGTAGGGGCTGTGGGTAGGAGGCTGTGGGTAGGGGGCTGTGGGTAGGGGGCTGTGGGTAGGAGGTTGTGGGTAGGAGGTGTGGGTAGGAGGTGGGTAGGAGGCTGTGGGTAGGGGCTGTGGGTAGGGGCTGTGGGTAGGAGGCTGTGGGTAGGAGGCTGGGGTAGGAGGCTGTGGGTAGGAGGCTGTGGGTAGGAGGCTGTGGGTAGGGGGCTGTGGGGTAGGGGGCTGTAGGAGGCTGTGGGTAGGGGGCTGTGGGTAGGGGGCTGTGGGTAGGGGGCTGTGGGTAGGAGGCTGTGGGTAGGGGGGTGGGTAGGGGGCTGTGGGTAGGAGGCTGTGGGTAGGCGGCTGTGGGTAGGGGGCTGTGGGTAGGGGGCTGTGGGTAGGGGGCTGTGGGTAGGGGGCTGTGGGTAGGGGCTGTGGGTAGGGGGGGCTGTGGGTAGGGGGCTGTGGGTAGGCGGCTGTGGGTAGGCGGGCTGTGGGTAGGCGGCTGTGGGTAGGACTGTGGGTAGGCGGCTGTGGGTCAGGGGGCTGTGGGTAGGGGGCTGTGGGTAGGGGGCTGTGGGTAGGGGCTGTGGGTAGGGGGCTGTGGGGTAGGGGGCTGTGGGTAGGGGGGCTGTGGGTAGGGGCTGTGGGTAGGGGCTGTGGGTAGGGGGCTGTGGGTAGGGGGCTGTGGGTAGGAGGTTGTGGGTAGGAGGCTGTGGGTAGGAGGCTGTGGGTAGGAGGCTGTGGGTAGGAGGCTGTGGGTAGGAGGCTGTGGGTAGGAGGCTGTGGGTAGGGGCTGTGGGTAGGGGGTACACTGTGGGTAGGGGGGCTGTGGGTGTGGGTAGGGGGCTGTGGGTACTGTTACAGGGGGCAAGGAGGCTGTGGGTAGGGGGCTGTGGGTAGGGGCTCATGGGTACAGCTGTGGGTAGGGGCTGTGGGTAGGGGGCTGTGGGTAGGCAATGGGTACATTGTGGGTAGGGGGCTTTGGGTAGGGGCTGTGGGTAGGGGCTGTGGGTAGGGGCTGTGGGTAGGGGGCTGTGGGTAGGGGGCTGTGGGTAGGAGGCTGTGGGTAGGCGGGGGCTGTGGGTATGTGGGTAGGGGGCTGTGGGTAGGGGGCTGTGGGTAGGGGGCTGTGGGTAGGAGGCTGTGGGTAGGGGTGGGTAGAGGCTGTGGGTAGGAGGCTGTGGGTAGGGGGCTGTGGGTTTCCCCCTCAGGACATCATGTGGGTACCAACACTGTGGGTAGGGGCTGTGGGTAGGGGCTGTGGGTAGGGGCTGTGGGTAGGGGCTGTGGGTAGGGGGCTGTGGGTAGGGGGCTGTGGGTACTGTGGGTAGGGGGCTGTGGGTAGGGGGCTGTGGGTAGGGGGCTGTGGGTAGGGGGCTGTGGGTAGGGGGCTGTGGGTAGGGGCTGTGGGTAACGGCTGTGGGTAGGCGGCTGTGGGTAGGCGGCTGTGGGTAGGAGGCCGTGGGTAGGAGGATGTGGGTAGGGGGCTGTGGGTAGGGGCTGTGGGTAGGCGGCTGTGGGTAGGCGGCTGTGGGTAGGAGGCTGTGAGTAGGGGGTGGAGGAGGCTGTGGGTAGGGGGCTGTGGGTAGGGGGCTGTGGGTAGGGGGCTGTGACGGAAATAAAATAACAATAAGTCTGTCTTCTGTCTCAAGACAATCAATAACCATCAAAACCATTTAAAATAGGCAAACATTTATTTAAGGTATTATAAAGGAAAAAAAAGTTGGATGTTTCTGAATAGGACTTTCCCCCCCTAGTGGTGAAGGAGACGTGTCGATGAAAGTTTGCAGACATCATTACAACCAACACTGTTATTTCCCCCCTCAGACATCATTACAACCAACAGTGTTATTTCCCCCCTCAGACATCATTACAACCAACACTGTTATTTCCCCCCTCAGACATCATTACAACCAACACTGTTATTTCCCCCCCATACATCATTACAGCCAACACTTATTTCCCCCCTCAGACATTGCATGGGTGACAGAACAGCAGATACTGCAACAACAAAAAATACCACGCTGCTCACATCCGTATCATCTACAAAACATAAAACATAGCAAAGAGTCTGTCTGGGGCAAAGAGTGGCTCTGTTTCCCCTAATGGGGCAAAGAGTGGCTCTGTTTCCCCTAATGGGGCAAAGAGTGGCTCTGTTTCCCCTAATGAGGCAAAGAGTGGCTCTGTTTCCCCTAATGTGGATTCCATCTTTAAAGACTCAAAGAGTGGCTCTGTTTCCCCTAATGAGGCAAAGAGTGGCTCTGTTTCCCCTAATGAGGCAAAGAGTGGCTCTGTTTCCCCTAATGTGGATTCCATCTTTAAAGACTCAAAGAGTGCCTCTGTTTCCCCTAATAAGGATCCAATCTTTAAAGACTCAAAGAATGGCTCTGTTTCCCCTAATGAGGATTCCATCTTTAAAGACTCAAAGAGTGGCTCTGTTTCCCCTAATGGGGCAAAGAGTGCCTATGTTTCCCCCAATGAGGCAAAGAGTGGCTCTGTTTCCCCTAATGGGGCAAAGAGTGGCTCTGTTTCCCCTAATGAGGCAAAGAGTGGCTCTGTTTCCCCTAATGTGGATTCCATCTTTAAAGACTCAAAGAGTGTCTCTGTTTCCCCCAATGAGGCAAAGAGTGGCTCTGTTTCCCCTAATGGGGCAAAGAGTGACTCTGTTTCCCCCAATGAGGCAAAGAGTGTCTCTGTTTCCCCTAATGGGGCAAAGAGTGTCTCTGTTTCCCCTAATGGGGCAAAGAGTGGCTCTGTTTCTCCTAATGAGGCAAAGAGTGTCTCTGTTTCTCCTAATGAGGCAAAGAGTGTCTCTGTTTCCCCTAATGAGGCAAAGAGTGGCTCTGTTTCCCCTAATGAGGCAAAGAGTGGCTCTGTTTCCCCTAATGGGGCAAAGAGTGGCTCTGTTTCCCCTAATGGGGCAAAGAGTGGCTCTGTTTCCCCTAATGGGGCAAAGAGTGGCTCTGATTCCCCTAATGAGGCAAAGAGTGGCTCTGACTCCCCTAATGAGGCAAAGAGTGGCTCTGTTTCCCCTAATGAGGCAAAGAGTGGCTCTGTTTCCTCTAATGAGGCAAAGAGTGGCTCTGATTCCCCTAATGAGGCAAAGAGTGGCTCTGTTTCCCCTAATGAGGCAAAGAGTGGCTCTGGTTCCCCTAATGAGGCAAAGAGTGGCTCTGGTTCCCCTAATGAGGCAAAGAGTGGCTCTGTTTCCTCTAATGAGGATTCCATCTTTAAAGACTCGAAGAGTGGCTCTGTTTCCCCTAATGAGGCAAAGAGTGGCTCTGTTTCCTCTAATGAGGATTCCATCTTTAAAGACTCAAAGAGTGGCTCTGTTTCCCCTAATGAGGCAAAGAGTGGCTCTGTTTCCTCTAATGAGGCAAAGAGTGGCTCTGTTTCCTCTAATGAGGCAAAGAGTGGTTCTGTTTCCTCTAATGAGGATTCCATCTTTAAAGACTCAAAGAGTGGCTCTGTTTCCCCTATTGAGGCAAAGAGTGGCTCTGTTTCCCCTAATGAGGCAAAGAGTGGCTCTGTTTCCCCTAATGGGGCAAAGAGTGGCTCTGTTTCCCCTAATGGGGCAAAGAGTGGCTCTGTTTCCCCTAATGGGGCAAAGAGTGGCTCTGTTTCTCCTAATGAGGCAAAGAGTGGCTCTGTTTCCCCTAATGAGGCAAAGAGTGGCTCTGTTTCCCCTAATGAGGCAAAGAGTGGCTCTGTTTCCCCTAATGGGGCAAAGAGTGGCTCTGTTTCCCCTAATGGGGCAAAGAGTGGCTCTGTTTCCCCTAATGAGGCAAAGAGTGGCTCTGATTCCCTAATGAGGCAAAGAGTGGCTCTGTTTCCCTAATGAGGCAAAGAGTGGCTCTGTTTCCCTAATGAGGCAAAGAGTGTCTCTGTTTCCCCTAATGAGGCAAAGAGTGGCTCTGTTTCCCCTAATGGGGCAAAGAGTGGCTCTGTTTCCCCTAATGGGGCAAAGAGTGGCTCTGTTTCTCCCAATGAGGCAAAGAGTGGCTCTGTTTCCCCTAATGAGGCAAAGAGTGGCTCTGTTTCCCCTAATGAGGCAAAGAGTGGCTCTGTTTCCCCTAATGGGGCAAAGAGTGGCTCTGTTTCCCCTAATGGGGCAAAGAGTGGCTCTGATTCCCCTAATGAGGCAAAGAGTGGCTCTGATTCCCCTAATGAGGCAAAGAGTGGTTCTGTTTCCCCTAATGAGGCAAAGAGTGGCTCTGTTTCCTCTAATGAGGATTTCATCTTTAAAGACTCATCAAATTGAACTGTCCTCTTGAGAGAGAACCATTTTATTTCTAGTTAACATTGTCGGCTACTTACCTGTATAATTAAAACTCCACTCCTCTAAATCTTCCTCCTCCTCTTTGACTACGATGTTAAATCTAGGTATTTCACTGAAGCTGTCAAGGCCTCCAGGGTAACCAATCTCCTGCCCCTGCGGTGTGTGGTCCCGGTCACCGCGGTTACAGTCAGGACCCAGCGACAGCGTTGGTTGGGGTTCAGTTGAGCAGGATGGGGACGGCCCACCAAAGTCCTAGAATACAGAATCAAGTCAAATTGTATTTAAAGCGCATTAAAAAAAAAAAAACGCAACACACTGTATAGTAAAACGTAAACAGTCAGTGCCACGACATCATTCAAGAACCACCTTCTTCATAAGGTGAATGCACCAATTTGTCCTTCCGTAGCTCAGTTGGTAGAGCATGGCGCTTGTAACGCCAGGGTAGTGGGTTCGATCCCCGGGACCACCCATACGTAGAATGTATGCACACATGACTGTAAGTCGCTTTGGATAAAAGCGTCTGCTAAATGGCATATATTATTATTATTATATATTATTAGAACCTGAGGGGGACCAAGAGGCAGCCTGTAGTAACTATACCCCAGCCTCTGGTATAACCTGCTAGAGGACCTGAGGGGGACGAAACTGGACTTCTGTAGCTCAGTTGGTAGAGCATGGCGCTTGTAACGCCAGGGTAGTGGGTTCGATCCCCGGGACCACCCATACGTAGAATGTATGCACACATGACTGTAAGTCGCTTTGGATAAAAGCGTCTGCTAAATGGCATATATTATTATTATTATTATTATATTGTAAGTCGCTCTGGATAAGAGCGTCTGCTAAATGACTTAAATGTAATGTAATGTTCTGACTCATTAGCCTGCTGTGGGTTTACAAGCCTGTATGAAAGGTATTCTACGGTGACCCTTGACCCTATTCACACACATTAGCCTGCAGTGGGTTAACAAGCCTCTCTCAAAGGCATTCTACGGTGACCCTTGACCCTATTCACACTCATTAGCCTGCTGTGGGTTTACAAGCCTGTATGAAAGGTATTCTACGGTGACCCTTGACCCTATTCCCTCAGGGAGTCTCAGGGTGAGTAGGAATATGCACACACAAAAACAAATAACATATTTCCAATTCACATGTGCGTAGTAACACATACCGGTACGCGTGTACATTAATACATACCGGTACGCGTGTACGTTAACACAGACCGGTATGCGTGTACGTTAACACAGACCGGTACATGTGTATATTAATACATACTGGTACATGTGTAAATTAACACATACTGGTACATGTGTACATTAATACATACTGGTACATTAATACATACTGGTATATTAATACACACTGGTACATGTGTACATTAATACATACTGGTACATGTGTACATTAATACATACTGGTACATGTGTACATTAATACATACTGGTACATGTGTATAATAATACACACTGGTACATGTGTATATTAATACATACTGGTACGTGTGTATATTAATACATACTGGTACATGTGTACATTAACACATACTGGTATATTAATACACACTGGTACATGTGTATATTAATACATACCGGTACATGTGTACATTAATACATACTGGTACATTGTGACTACAGGCTCTGACAATAAAGACTATAACTACAGGCCCTGACAATAAAGACTATGACTACAGGCCCTGACAATAAAGACTATAACTACAGGCCCTGACAATAAAGACTCATTATGACTACAGGCCCTGACAATAAAGACTCATTATGACTACAGGCCCTGACAATAAAGACTATGACTACAGGCCCTGACAATAAAGACTCGTTATGACTACAGGCCCTGACAATAAAGACTATGACTACAGGCCCTGACAATAAAGACTAAGACTACAGGCCCTGACAATAAAGACTAAGACTACAGGCCCTGACAATAAAGACTATGACTACAGGCCCTGACAATAAAGACTCGTTATGACTACAGGCCCTGACAATAAAGACTATGACTACAGGCCCTGACAATAAAGACTCGTTATGACTACAGGCTCTGACAAGACTATGACTACAGGCCCTGACAATAAAGACTCGTTATGACTACAGGCTCTGACAAGACTATGACTACAGGCCCTGACAATAAAGACTATGACTACAGGCCCTGACAATAAAGACTATGACTACAGGCCCTGACAATAAAGACTATGACTACAGGCCCTGACAATAAAGACTATAACTACAGGCCCTGACAATAAAGACTATAACTACAGGCCCTGACAATAAAGACTCATTATGACTACAGGCCCTGACAATAAAGACTCATTATGACTACAGGCCCTGACAATAAAGACTATGACTACAGGCCCTGACAATAAAGACTATGACTACAGGCCCTGACAATAAAGACTCGTTATGACTACAGGCCCTGACAATAAAGACTATGACTACAGGCCCTGACAATAAAGACTAAAACTACAGGCCCTGACAATAAAGACTATGACTGCAGGCCCTGACAATAAAGACTATGACTACAGGCCCTGACAATAAAGACTATGACTACAGGCCCTGACAATAAAGACTAAAACTACAGGCCCTGACAATAAAGACTATGACTGCAGGCCCTGACAATAAAGACTATGACTGCAGGCCCTGACAATAAAGACTATGACTGCAGGCCCTGACAATAAAGACTACAGATTATATATATATATATCACACACACACACACACACACACACACACACACACACACACACACACACACACACACACACACACAGTACCAGTCAAAAGTTGACACCTACTCATTCAAGGGGTTTTTCTTTATTTTTACTATTTCTACATTATAGAATAACAGTGAAGACATCAAAACTATGAAATAACACATATGGAATAATGTAGTAACCAAAAGAAGTGTTATACAAGTTAAAATATATTTCATATTTGAGATTCTTCAAAGGAGCCACCCTTTGCACACTCTGGGCATTCTCTCAACCAGCCTCATGAGGTAGTCACCTGGAATGCTTTTCAACTAACAGATGTGCCTTTCCTTCTTAATGCATCCTTCTTTCCTTCTTAATGCATTAATATGAAATAACTGGCTCTCATGAGGAAAGGAAGACCCAGAATTATCTCTACTGAAGAAGATAAATTCATTAGAGTTAACTGCACCTCAGATTGCAGCCCAAATAAATAATTCACAGAGTTCAAGTAACAGACATCTCAACAGCAATTGTTTAGAGGAGACTGTGTGAATCAGGCCTTCATGGTTGAATTGCTTCAAAGAAACCACTACTAATGGACACCAATAATAAGAAGAATTGCTTGGGGCAAGAAACACGAGCAATGCACATTAGATCTGTGGAAATCTGTCCTTTGGTCTGGAGTCCAAATTGGAGATTTTTCATTCCAACCGCCTTGTCTTTGTGAAACGGATGATCTCTGCATGGGTGGTTCCCATGTGAAGCATGGAGGAGGTGGTGTGATGGTATGAGGGTGCTTTGCTGGTGACACTGTTGGTGATTTATTTAGAATTCAAGGCACACTTAACCAGCATGGCTACCACAGCATTCTGCAGTGATACACCTTCCCATCTGGTTTGCGCTTATTGGGAATATAATTTGTTTCTCAACAGGACAATGACCGAAAACACACCTCCTGGCTGTGTAAGGGCTATTTGACCAGGAAGGAGAGTGGAGTGCTGCATCAGATGACCTGGCCTCCACAATCACCTGACCTCATCTCAATTGAGATGGTTTGGGATGAGTTGGACCTTAGAGTGAAGGAATAGCAGCCAACAAGTGCTCAGCATATTTGGGAACTCCTTCCAAAATGTTGGAAAAGCATTCCAGGTGAAGCTGGTTGAGAGAATGCCAAGAGTGTGCAAAGTTGTCATCAAGGCAAAGGGTGACTACTTTGAAGAATCTCAAATATAAAATATATTTTGATTTTATAGGTGTTATTTCATAGTGTTGATGTCTTCACTGTTATTCTACAATGTAGAAAATAGTAAAAATAAAGAAGAACACTGGAATGAGTAGGCGTGTCTATTATTTTACCCTAACCCTACCACTCCTCCCCTAATTAGTTTACTTCAATGGACAACAACACTTAGGCTTCCACTTCCAGCATATACTATATACATTTTACAGACAGTATATTCTACATGAGTCACCTTGTTTTTTGTCCTACCCTTCAGCTCAACACATCTCTCAACACCATCCATTTTACAGACAGTATATTCTACATTAGTCACCTTGTTTTTTGTCCTACCCTTCAGCTCAACACATCTCTCAACACCATCCATGTTTTATATCCATTTGCCATATATTTTTCAACTGTGTCGTTTCACAAAAGTTCTAAACCGTTCTCATAGTTACAGATTGTAAATTAAAGAAACATTTTTTTGTGAAAAGTATTATTATATTATTGATTAATTGACTATGCCTTTTCAAATCACCCAGCAGTGATATTTGCAGAGTCAGCTCCAGGTAAATGTTGCCATTCTTCAGCCATTCCTGGACCTGCGATCCAAAACAAGCTTCATATGGACAGTACCAAAACAAATGATCTAATGATTTTGTCTCCGTCTCAAATTCTTCTCAAATTTTAAGGCTGTAACGTAACAAAATGTGTGAAAAGTCAAGGGGTCTGAATACTTGCCGAATGCACTGTAACATTCTATTGGTTGCAAGAATTTTGTATAATAATTTAGTTTTGAATCTAGCGTTGTTTTGCGTTTCAGTTCATAAACCATGTGCTATGGAATCGGTACGTCGAATATCTCTTCTTTTTATTTTCCAATCTATATGGCACAGCGGTCCATTGTCTGGTCCTTAAATTAACCTCACTAGGGTAGGGGGCAGCATTCAGAATTTTGGATGAAAAGCATGCCCAAAGTAATCGGGTCCAGAAGCTAGGATATCCATAGAAATTGGTTGATTTGGATAGAAAACACTCTAAAGTTTCTAAAACTGTTAAAATAATGTCTGTGAGTATAACAGAACTGATATGGCAGGCAAAAACCTGAGGAAAATCCATCCAGGAAGTGCCTTTATTTTGAAAAGCCAATTTTTCCATTGAAAGCCTATCCACCATACAAAGACTTATGACACAGTTCACGATCCCTATGGCTTTCGCAACATGTGGCCAGTCTTTAGGCATTGTTTCAGGCTTCTACTCTGAAAAATTAAGGAAAACAGCACTTTCAATGAGAGGACAGTGGAAATTTCCAGACACGAGTCCAGCGCCTGACCGGGAGCCTTTCTTGTTTCTCCTTTTCTATTGACAAAGCTTTTGTCCGGAAGAAATATGATCGATTATTCATGACAAAAACAACCTGAGGATTGATTTTAAACATCGTTTCATATGTTTCTATGAACTTTTATGGTACTTTTTTTTAGATTTTTCATCTGCATGCTGTGACCACAGGTTTTCGGATATAAAGAGGGACTTGATCGAACAAAATTAAAATTTATTGGGTAACTGGGAGACTTGTGAGTGTAACCGTATGAAGGTCATCAAAGGCAAGTGTCACATTTTATCGCTATTTCTGACTTTTGTTACTCGTCTACTTGGCTGGTTACTGTTTGTAACGATTTCTCTGCTGGGCGCTGTTCTCAGGTAAACGCATGGTTTGCTTTCGCGGTAAAGCCTTTTTGAAATCTGACACCGTGGTTGGATTAACAAGAAGTTCATCTTTAAACTGATGTATAACACCTGTATGTTTCATGAATTTTTATAACGAGTATTTCTGTTTTTGAATTTGGCGCTCTGCAATTTCACTGGATGTTGGCCAGGTGGGACGGTAGCGTCCCACACCCCCTAGAGAGGTTTAACTGGTATACTTCATTTTCCACAAATTTCTTTAACCAATGGTTGTGTTCATTTAAACCTGCAAGAGAAACTAACTTTTCATGGCCACATGGTGCCATCTTTAGTGTTAATGATGTTTTAAAAACATTTATGCACAAAAAGTGCATAGTGCTGCTAATTGTATATGTTGTTTGTTGGTTTTCAGTATAAAACTTGGTGAAATGATTTACTGATACTGATAACATTGATAACACTGATAACACTGACAATCCTGATAACACTGACAATCCTGATAATAATAATAATAATAATATATGCCATTTAGCAGACGCTTTTATCCAAAGCGACTTACAGTCATGTGTGCATACATTCTACGTATGGGTGGTCCCGATAACACCGACAATCCTGATAACACCGACAATCCTGATAACACCGACAATCCTGATAACACCGACAATCCTGATAACACCGACAATCCTGATAACACCGACAATCCTGATAACACCGACAATCCTGATAACACCGACAATCCTGATAACACCGACAATCCTGATAACACCGACAATCCTGATAACACCGACAATCCTGATAACACCGACAATCCTGATAACACCGACAATCCTGATAACACCGACAATCCTGATAACACCGACAATCCTGATAACACCGACAATCCTGATAACACCGACAATCCTGATAACACCGACAATCCTGATAACACCGACAATCCTGATAACACCGACAATCCTGATAACACTGACAATCCTGATAACACTGACAATCCTGATAACACTGACAATCCTGATAACACTGACAATCCTGATAACACTGACAATCCTGATAACACCGACAATCCTGATAACACTGATAATACTGACAATCCTGATAACACTGACAATCCTGATAACACTGACAATCCTGATAACACTGATAATACTGATAATACTGACAATCCTGATAACACTGATAACACTGTCAATCCTGATAACCGCGATAACAATGACAATTGCGATAACACTGTCAATCCAATTTTCATAACATTTAATCTCTAACTGCATGTGTGACAGAACTCCACCTGACAATATATATATTTTAAAAAATCGCAACGATATGGGCAATTATGATTTGATTCTTTTTTTGCAATTATCCGCGCTTTCATGTCAATTAGTCAGGTGCTACGGGGTCTAAATCAGTGGTCCCGAAACGGCTGATTTATTTAAGTTGTAACGCACAAGGTGAAATGTAGAAATTGGGTAGTTCATCATCAGTTTCTAGGCCGTCATTGTAAATAAGAATGTGTTCTTAACTGACTTGCCTAGTTAAATAGAAGGTTAACTCAAAGTATATATATATATATATTTATTTTTTTATTCATCAGTTCCTGTTGTCATGTTAGTCATTGCAGATCTTAGAGAGATATTTATAACAGGTCTGAAATGTCCAGATCAACTAATCCAGATCAACTAATTCAGATCAACTAATCCAGATCAACTAATCCAGATCAACTAATTCAGATCAACTAATCCAGATCAACTAATCCAGATCAACTAATGTTTTTTTTAGCTTGTTCTTTTTTAGCATATAGATTTTGTTTCATGTTTGAGTCACTCAGATCTCACACCAATAAACATTATACATTGGCAAAATGTATAGAATTGCAAGAAAACATGCTTCAAAAATTGCTACATTTTCTCTGCACCTCATGACAACATGTGTAGAATTGCAGGGAATAAGTTGCCAAAACAGTTTGTGCCATGAACAGGGCTTGTGCCCATAGAAATAGACCTGGGAGAACAGAAGGGAGGACTGTCGGTCCTGCTGCTCTGATTGGATAAAGAAATAGACCTGGGAGAACAGAAGGGCGGGCTGTCGGTCCTGCTGCTCTGATTGGATAAAGAAATAGACCTGGGAGAACAGAAGGGCGGGCTGTTGGTCCTGCTGCTGATTGGATAAAGAAATAGACCTGGGAGAACAGAAGGGCGGGCTGTTGGACCTGCTGCTCTGATTGGATAAAGAAATAGACCTGGGAGAACAGAAGGGAGGGCTGTTGGTCCTGCTGCTCTGATTGGATAAAGAAATAGACCTGGGAGAACAGAAGGGCGGGCTGTCGGTCCTGCTGCTCTGATTGGATAAAGAAATAGACCTGGGAGAACAGAAGGGCGGGCTGTTGGTCCTGCTGCTCTGATTGGATAAAGCGAAGCTGTATTTCTCATTCATAATTTCACCCGGTCTTTTCCTCACATGTTTGGGTCTTGTCATTCAGATTGCTGCTGCCTCCTGTTCGTCTGCTACTATGACAAATCAATAGGTAAGAACACTTGCTATGACGCTATCAATGTGCATAATATCTAACAAGCAGAGCGAAGGTAGGGAAAATTGTTACGCTAACTTATTAAGGACACACACACACACAACCAGTCCGCACGCTGCTCCTAATCTGCAACCTTTTTTGGTCGATAAATGTGCAGGGAGATTTTGCCAACATCTACTTAGCAATATTAAAACACTTCTGTTTTTTTCCCCAGATCACGAGTGTCATCTGATTATCAACTGTCAATTTAGTCATGACATTGATGCAGCCTCCTCTCACTTTTTATAGCTATTGTTTACAGGCCTCCTGGGCCGTATACAGCATTCCTCACTGAGTTCCTATCGGACCTTGTAGTCATGAAATCTATGCAGCCTACCCAAACATTTTATATATCTACTGGTTACAGGCCACCTGGGCCGTATACAGCGTTCCTCACTGAGTTCCTATCGGACCTTGTAGTCATAGCAGATAATATTCTAATCTTTGGTGACTTTAATATTCACATGGAAAAGTCCACAGACCCACTCCAAAAGGCTTTCGGAGCCATCATCGACTCAGTGGGTTTTGTCCAACATGTCTCCGGACCTACTCACAGCCACAGTCATACTCTGGACCTAGTTATGTCCCATGGAATAAATGTTGTGGATCTTAATGTTTTTCCTCAAAAATCGGACCACCATTTTATTACGTTTGCAATCGCAACAAATAATCTGTTCGGACCCCCAACCAAGGATCATCAAAAGCTGTGCTAGAAATTCACAGACCACCCAAAGCCGTCAGAGTACTAAAATCACTTAGCTGAGGAACTAAATGTAACCTTGCGTAATACCCTAGATGCAGTCGCACCCCTAAAAACAACAAAAACATTTGTCATAAGAAACTAGTTGCCTAGTTTGTTTTCACTATATATTTGACCTCTTGGTGATGTCATTCGGAAACATAATGTTAACTTTCACTGCTATGCGGACGACACACAGCTGTACATTTTGATGAAACATGGTGAAGCCCCAAAATTGTCCTCCCTGGAAGCCTGTGTTTCAGACATAAGGAAGTGGATGGCGGCAAATGGTTTACTTTTAAACTCGGACAAAACAGAGATGCTTGTTCTATATCCCAAGAAAAGAGATCTTCTGTTGAATCTGACCAATTAAATCTCGACGGTTGTATAGTCGTCTCAAATAAAAGTGAAGTGGATGGCTGCAAACTTTCTACTATTAAACTCGGACAAAACAGAGATGCTTGTTCTAGGTCCCAAGAAACAAAGAGATCTTCTGTTGAATCTGACAATTAATCTTAATGGTTGTACAGTCGTCTCAAATAAAACTGTGAAGGACCTCGGCGTTACTCTTGGACCCTGATCTCTCTTTTGACGAACATATCAAGACCGTTTCAAGGAGAGCTTTTTTCCATCTACGTAACATTGAAAGAATCAGAAACTTTCTGTCCAAAAATGATGCAGAAAAATTAATCCATGCTTTTGTCTGTTCTGGGTTAGACTACTGCAATGCTCTACTTTCCGGCTACCCGGATAAAGCACTAAATGAACTTCAGTTAGTGCTAAACACGGCTGCTAGAATCCTGACTAGAACTCAAAAGTTTGATCATACTACTCTAGTGCTAGCCTCCATACACTGGCTTCCTGTTAAGGGCAGATTACAAGGTGTGACTGCTAACCTACAAAGCATTACATGGGCTTGCTCCTACCTATCTCTCTGATTTGGTCCTGCCATACATATCTACACGTACGCTATTGTCCCTAGAACAGCTGGAGGCAGGGTTTTCTCCTATAGAGCTCAATTTTTATGGAATGGTCTACCTACCCATGTGAGAGACACAGACTCACGTCTCGACCTTTAAGTCTTTACTGAAGACTCATCTCTTCAGTGGGTCACATGATTGAGTGTAGTCTGGCTCAGGGGTGTGAAGGTGAATGGAAAGGCACTGGAGCCACGAACCACCCTTGCGGTCTCTGCCTGGCCGGTTCCACTCTCTCCTCTGGGATTTTCTGCCTCTAACCATATTAAGGGGTCCGAGTCACTGGCGCTCTTCCATGTCGTCCCTAGGAGGGGTGCGTCACTTGAGTGGGTTGAGTCACTGACGTGATCTCCCTGTCCGGGTTGGCCCCCCCTCGGGTTTGTTTCCCATGGGGGAGATCTTCGTGGGCTATACTTCGTGGTTTGAAGATATCCCTCTAGTGGTGTGGGGGCTGTGCTTTGGCAAAGTGGGTGGGGTTATATCCTGCCTGGTTGGCCCTGTCTGGGGTTATCGTCGGACGGGGCCACAATGTCTCCTGACCCCTCCTGTCTCAGCCTCCAGTATTTATGCTGTAATAGTCTACGTGCTGGGGGGCTAGGGGCAGTCTGGTGTATTTCTCCTGTCTTATCCGGTGTCCTGTGTGAATTTAAGCACGCCCCCCTCTAATTCTCTCTCAATGTCTTCTCTCGGAGGACCTGAGCCCTTGGACCTGAGCCCTTGGACCTGAGCCCTTGGACCACGCCTCAGGACTACCTGACCTGATGACTCCTCTCCACGCTTCTTCCATGGTTCCTGCTGTTTTATGGAGTTTTTCCTAGCCACTGTGCTTCTACATCTGCATTGCTTGCTGTTTGGATTAGTCAATTAGTAAATTATACACCCTTTCAGGTTGTTTACCAACTCATAGAAGTAGTCGTAAATTGACTACTTCAAAATGGAGATGGCCTCAATGATGCTGCACGTGCGCTCAGACGCCTTAATGAGGTACAACGCTGCGATCTTAATAAGACATCTCTATTCTCCCAACCAATCAGAGACCGGTTAGATCTGGTTCAGGGCACCGGAGCGGAACTCCACGACATCCGGTCTCTGCTCTGTTCTTCAGAAACTTCCTTCACCATGGAGTTGAGTAACCTAGCTAGGTCTGTAGACCCAACCAACAGAAATAACACGCCATTCCACTAGTGCTGAGCAATTTGCCAAAATAACTGCTATTCTAATTGACCAACGTTTCATTTCTTTCTGTGAGCTCAATGCGCACACTGCAGTTTCTCTAGAGATACACCAGATCCAGCCTGAACTGTGAGATGTAGTAGGGAGTTGTAGTTTCCAACAAGCTAATATTCCACATAATTACCACGTTTAATGCGCTAAACTAACTACAATGACATGTGCATTTATTCGTCTGGTCTGTGTTTCTTTTATGCCTGCTACAGCATGATTTGAGAGGTATCTCTACCTGAAAATACATGATCTAAGTGATTGATAGTTGCATGGAGAGGCAGGTAGCCTAGTGGTTAGAGCTTTGAGCCAGTAACCGAAAGGCTGCTGAATCAAATCCCTGAGTTGACAAGGTAAAAATCTGTCGTTCTGCCCCTGACATGGTGGATGTTGAGTAAGGCAGCCCTCCACACCTCTCTGATTCAGAGGGGTTGGGTTAGGCACATTTCAGTTAAAGTATTCAGTTGTACAACTGACTAGGTATCCCAATTTCCCCAATCAGCAGTCATAAAAGTATGCCTTATTTACTTTAAAGAACTACAAAATAGTGATTGTCAGGCAGCAGCTCTGAGATGACTTGGCATAAAATAAAACAAATGTAAGACACACAACTGAAATATTTTAGAGTAAATTAATGGTTAATATGTGAAACGCAGTAACTGTCATCACTACCATCATGGGAGTTGTATTAATAGTTGTATCCTGTGCATTCAACCCCAATAATCGAAACAGAAAAGAGTTTATTTTTCTGAATCGAACTGACCTCAAAGATAACGGATTGGTCGTGTTCGTGTGTAAACCAAGTCGGGAGAAGAGTGGATAATGTTAAAGGTTAGCTACTATTCTGCCGACGTGTACTTGGTTTACACAATATCAATCCCCGCTACTGATAGCTAACGCTAGTTATCTCCATCCAGCTACTACTTATTGTGCTAACACCAATCCGATACTTGTTTTAAATCTGTGAGTGGACACTTTGGGAAAAGGGTGGAGAAACGGGACGCAACTAGAGAACGAAAGTCGTGGTTCTCACCTCCTCCATCTTGAATCCTTCAGGAATTGTTGAAGCAGCTAAATGCTGTAGCGGGAAATGAAATCGTCCACGTCCTTTCTCTGAAATGAAAATGTTCACCACGAGGTCACGTTAGCTAGTTAGCTAGCGAATTAAACAGCCTCGCTACTAGTAGCACATTACAATTTGACAAAGGTTAGCTAGCTAGGCTAACGGCAGCCAGGAAGCTAGCTAACTGCTTTGCTAAACCCGATTACAAAACTATAAAAATACTAGTTGGAAATATTGCCTGCTCCGTGTTTACAGTTCAAGTTTGGCAACGTCACAGCATATTTTTCAACCGTATCATTGTGATATTTGACGAATTTCCAACAAAATTACGTGGACAGCTAATCCAGACTGCTGGCTAGCTACATCAGCGTCTTTCTGCTTCCGGTCTAACTTCCGGTCCGGATTATCTTCTACTGTGGACTCCGCTATACCGCCACCACCAGTTCAGGAGCGCAGTGGTGTTTCACAACATGTATATTTTAATTTCTTAATCCAAATAATGTTATTTGAATAATACTGAGTTGACTGTTATTGATATTTTATATGCAGAGCTCCTGAGGCATCACCTAAATGTGTAATAGACAGAGTGGAAGAGGAGAAGTCCAGGGGCTACATGACTCAGGCTGCTTCCCTGATTTGACCTCTACAAGATTATCAGCAGACTCCATCACCGTCATCTACCATCCTCTGACCACTCCCTCCGCTCAAACCATGAACTGACCCGCTGCTCTTCGGAGGATGCAGCGTTCAAAGACTTGGCCTCTATTCGTCGACCTGTCATGATATATTGCTTGTCATGTTTGTTGTTGCAGGGTAGCCTAGTGGTAAACAATGCTACCTTATATAATGTTACTTACCCTACATTATTCATCTCATATGCATATGTATATACTGTACTCTACATCATCGACTGCATCCTTATGTAATACATGTATCACTAGCCACTTTAACTATGCCACTTTGTTTACTTTGTCTACACACTCATCTCATATGTATATACTGTACTCGATACCATCTACTGTATGCTGCTCTGTACCATCACTCATTCATATATCCTTATGTACATGTTCCTTATCCCCTTACACTGTGTATAAGACAGTAGTTTTGGAATTGTTAGTTAGATTACTTGTTGGTTATCACTGCATTGTCGGAACTAGAAGCACAAGCATTTCGCTACACTCGCATTTAACATCTGCTAACCATGTGTATGTGACAAATAAAATTTGATTTGGTTAGAGTGTAGGAGGGCAGGTAGCCTAGTGGTTAGAGTGTAGGGGCGGCAGGTAGCCTAGTGGTTAGAGTGTAGGGGTGGCAGGTAGCCTAGTGGTTAGAGTGTAGAGGCGGCAGGGTAGCCTAGTGGTTAGAGTGTTGGACTAGTTTACCGAAAGGTTGCAAATTCAAATCCCCGAGCTGACAAGGTACAAATCTGTCATTCTGCCCCTGAACAAGGCAGTTAACCCACTGTTCCTAGGCCGTCATTGAAATTAAGATTTTGTTTTTAACTGACGTGCCTAGTTAAATAAAGGTAAAATACCATTTTTAAATGTGTTGTGTTTGAAGCGTTTTGGGATTCTATGAAAAACCCTATAGAAGTGTAATAAATGATTAGTAGTAGTGTATTGTAAATCCCAGTAATATACTTCTGACGAGGGGTAGCCAACCCTTCTCACGCATCGCTAGTGGAGAAAAGCAACGAGTAGTAACAACTTTTACTTTCAAGTTGTAGATCACAAATTCTTACTCTTAATATATTTAATTATCAATTAATAATCTTCATTTTTTGGTTCCGCTTCCTGAACCATGAAACTCATTATTTGAAGCCTGTTTTGTTGGGTGGGCCTTAGAATTTACTTCCATGAAAATTAGACCATTGGAATTTACTTCCTGGATTGAAATAGCTGTGAAAGCGACGGCAAAGATGATGGATCTACTGACAGGATACAGTACGTCTTTCTTTGGATTGGTGAATACCTCTCATCTCATTATTGTAATCCAGTTTTGAATATTCAATGAGGGTTGTTGACGTCAACCACCGTTATTCAATGGGGAGAGATGCTATGCCCCATATCATGAATATGCATAGCCATCTTGAGACACCGCGGATTTTAAAGTGTTTTTTTTTCTTCTTAAATTTGCGGGGATGTCACGTGTCCTACTTATATAAGTACACTCGTAACAACTTAAGCTTTACGAAACGTCTATTAGACCATATAAAACTCTGGTAGCAAATAATTATTTGTTGTTGAACAAATCCGACAATCTCTTTGGCCTCCATGCGAAACAACGCCACCTGCTGGAGAGAGAAAGATTTCCAGCCGAGTTGGACACTGTTCCTTTTCCTCTGGTGAGGGCCACTTCCACGTTACTTCTGGGTCGTGTCCCATAATCTCTTGAATGGGCTTCAAGATTACATGATCAAAGTCATGAAAACACGGTCATTTAAGATATATACATTTGCTCATAAACCGTTGCCTTTTATCAAAATATTTGACGCTCAGAAACGAATACCCATCTCCTAAAGTTAGAAATTTGAACTACCACTCTTGCAGCCTTGTTACCATACTGGAGCGTGGTAAAAATATTATACTGGGTTTTGTGACTGAACCTGCCAGCGTTTTTTTTTTGTAGTCCTGCAAACCAGACTGTATAAAATAAGGCCGAAGCCATCAACGGCGTCACCCCATTGTTTTCTATGTGAAGTCTCAGTGGCGCGTTTCAAGATCAGGAAGTGTCATTTCAGCATGTCGCCATCTTGCTATATGGAGGAGTTTTTGGAAAGATCACATGCAGTTTGAGCTACTCCAGGAAGTGACGTTGAAGGCTAAGCTCAGTACTGCTCCCTTTCATTGGGATGTGTGTGATTTTTAAATAATCGGTTCAAGGAGATACCTTGTTTGGGGGCGGCAGGTAGCCTAGTGGTTAGAGCGTTGGACTAGTAACCGGTTACAAGTTCAAACCCCTGAGCTGACAACATAAAAATCTGTCGTTCTGCCCCTGAACAGGCAGTTAACCCACTGCTCCTAGGCTGTCGTTGAAAATAAGAATTTGTTCTTAACTGACTTGGTCAAAAGTATTGGTCATATTGTGTAACGAAAAAATAATGTTAACGAATATTGACCATGAAGTTTGCCATATTCCCATTGATTATAATGGGGGACTCTAACTTTCTGAAACCACTGCCTCAGTACACCGGTCGGCCTTGATATCCTAAATGAGAGCAGGCAGCTTGTTCTCTCCTGCTGCAAACTCTCGAAAGATAGTCATGTTGGGAGTTGTAGTTTATGATGAATGAAATCTAACCTTTTGGCTTCGTACTCCTTGGGCATCAAATAAGTTGAAAACCGATATGAAAACACATACATTTTACTATGCAGTTCCAGTCAAAAGTTTGGACACACCTACTCGTTCAAGGGTTTTTCTACATTGTAGAATAATAGTGAAAACATCACAACTATGAAATAACACATATGGAGTCATGTAGTTAACCAAAAAAAGTGTTTTAACAAAACAAAATATATTTACAATTTTTCAAAGTAGCCACCCTTTGCCTTGATGACTGCTTAGCACACTCTCTACCAGCTTCATGAGGTAGTCACCTGCAGTGGTGTAAAGTACTTCAGTTAAAATACTTTAAAGTACTACCAATACATTTTCCCTGACACCCTAAAGTACTAGTTACATTTTGAATGCTTAAGCAGGACAGGAACATGGTCTAATTCACACATCCCTGGTCATTATCAAGAGAACATCCCTGTCTCTGTCATCATCCTGGAATAACTAAATAGAGAACATCCCTGGTCATCCTGACTGTCTCTGATGAACTAAATAGTCCCTGGTCATCCTGATCTCTGATCTGGCGGAATAACTAAACAGAGAACAATCATCCTGATCTGGCAGAATAACAAACAGAGAACATCCCTGGTCATCTGTCTCTGATCTGGCGGAATAACTAAACAGAGAACATCCCTGGTCATCCTGACTGTCTCTGATCTGGCAGAATAACTAAATAGAGAACATCCCTGGTCATCCCTACTGTCTCTGATCTGGCAGAATAACTAAACAGAGAACATCCCTGGTCATCCCGACTGTCTCTGATCTGGCGGAATAACTAAACAGAGAACATCCCTGGTCATCCCTACTGTCTCTGATCTGGCAGAATAACTAAACAGAGAACATCCCTGGTCATCCCTACTGTCTCTGATCTGGCAGAATAACTAAATAGAGAACATCCTTGGTCATCCCGACTGTCTCTGATCTGGCGGAATAACTAAACAGAGAACATCCCTGGTCATCCCGACTGTCTCTGATCTGGCAGAATAACTAAACAGAGAACATCCCATCCCTACTGGTCATAACCCCTTGGTCATCCCGACTGTCTCTGATCTGGCTAAACAGAGAACATCCCTGGTCATAACTAAACAGAGAACATCCCTGGTCATCCCTACTGTCTCTGATCTGGCGGAGTAACTAAACAGAGAACATCCCTACTGTCTCTGATCTGGCGGAATAACTAAACAGAGAACATCCCTGGTCATCCCTACTGTCTCTGATCTGGCGGAATAACTAAATAGAGAACATCCCTGGTCATCCCTACTGTCTCTGATCTGGCAGAATAACTAAACAGAGAACATCCCTGGTCATCTCTACTGTCTCTGATCTGCCGGAATAACTAAACAGAGAACATCCCTGGTCATCTCTACTGCCTCTGATCTGGCGGAATAACTAAACAGAGAACATCCCTGGTCATCCCTACTGTCTCTGATCTGGCAGAATAACTAAACAGAGAACATCCCTGGTCATCCCTACTGTCTCTGATCTGGCGGAATAACTAAACAGAGAACATCCCTGGTCATCCTGACTGTCTCTGATCTGGCAGAATAACTAAACAGAGAACATCCCTGGTCATCCCTACTGTCTCTGATCTGGCGGAATAACTAAACAGAGAACATCTCTGGTCATCTCTACTGCCTCTGATCTGGCGGAATAACTAAACAGAGAACATCCCTGGTCATCCCTACTGTCTCTGATCTGGCGGAATAACTTAACACAAATGCTTTGTTTGTAAATTATGTCCGAGTGTTGGAGCCCCTGGCTCTCTGTAAATAAAACAAGACAATTGTCCCATCTGTTGTTTCTTAATACAAGGAAGTTGTAATTAGTAATACTTCTAATTATGATAGTTAAGTATATTTCAAATCAAATACTTTTAGACTTTTACTCAAGTAGTATTTTACTGGGTGACTTTCACGTTTACTTAAGTAATTTTCTAATAAAGGTATCTATACTTTTACACTTATGACAATTTAGTACTTTTTCCACCACTGGTGACCTGGAATGCATTTCAATTAACAGGTGTGCCTTGTTCAAAGTTAATTTGTGGAGTTTCTTTCCTTCTTAATGTGTTTGAGACGATCAGTTGTGTTGTGACAAGGTAGGGTTGGTTTACAGAAGATAGTCCTATTTGGTAAAAGACCAAGTCCACATTATGGCAAGAACAGCTCAACATAACAAATCCGTCAAATGTAAATAACTTTGAAAGTTTCCTCGAATGCAGTCGCAAAAACCATCGAGCGCTATGATGAAAATGGCTCTCATTTGTTTTTCAACAGGACAATGACCCAAAACACACCCCCAGGCTGTGTAAGGAGAGTGATAGAGGGCTGCATCAGATGACTTGGTCTCCACAATCACCTGACCTCAACCCAATCGAGATGGTTTGGGATAAGTTGGACCGCAGAGTGAAGGAAAAGCAGCCAACATGTGCTCAGCATATGAGGGAACTCCTTAAAGACTGTTGGGGGAAAAAAGCATTACTCATGAAGCTGGTTGAGAGAATGCCAAGAGCGTGCAAAGCTGTCATCAAGGCAAAGTGTGGCTACTTTGAATAATCTCAAATATATTTTTGTTTAACACTTGGTTACTACATGATTCCATGTGTTATTTCATAGTGTTGATGTCGTCACTATTGTTCTACAATGTAGAAAATAGTAGAAAATAATGAAAAACCCTGGAATGAGTAGGTGTGTCCAAACCTTTGCCTGGTACTATATATCTCAAATGAATTTGAAGATGACCATTTGGAGCCCATTTTTAGCCTACAAAACCAGAACCCAGAAGTTAAAATGACACGTCACTTTCATAGGGTATTGAAATTCACCCCAACCCTGCAGTGCCATCTCTATTATCCTCTCCTCCATTACCAGGTAACTCTGTCAATGACATTTGCTTACCGTGTATCACAAATGAAAGAACCAATCAAAGTCATTATTTACTTGGCTCTTTATTTTTCGACAACACTACAGATAACATATTTTCATAATATTTAGCCGTCTTTGTTGAGTATAAACAACGAAATAAAAGAGAACTTCTTGTAAACATACACCAGGGCCTTCAGAAACTATTCAGACCCCTTGACTTTTTACACATCCTGTTACGGCCTTATTCTAAAATGGATGAATTATAAAATCCTCATCTATCTCCACACAACACCCCACAACACGACAATACCCCATAAAGACCCAATACCCCACAATGCCATACCCCAATGCCCCATTACCCCACAATGCCCCACAGTGACTCAATATCCCACAACGCCACAATAACCCACAAGGACACAACAACCCACAATGCCACAATACCCCATAAAAACCCAATACCCCACAACAACTCAATACCCCACAATGCCACAATACCCCATAAAAATCCAATACCCCACAATGCCACAACGACTCAATACCCCATGACACAACAATAACCCACAATGACAACACCCTACAACCCCACAATACCCCATAAAAACCCAATACACCACAACGACTCAATATACCACAACGACTCAATACACCACAATGCCCCACAACGCCTCAATACCCCACAACGCCACAAAAATACCCCACAACGACACAAAAATACCCCACAACGACACAAAAATACCCCACAACGACACAAAAATACCCCACAACGACACAAAAATACCCCACAATGCCACAATGCCCCATAATACCCAATACCCCACAACGCCCCACAATACCCCATACTACCACAATACCCCACAATGCCACATAAAAACCCAATACCCCACAATGCCACAATACCCCATGCCACAATACCCCACAACGACACTATACCCCACAACGACACTATACCCCACAACGACACTATACCCCACTATACCCCACAACGACACTATACCCCAGTATACCCCACAATGACACTATACCCCACAACGACACTATACCCAAGTATACCCCACAACGACACTATACCCCACAATGACACTATACCCCACAACGACACTATACCCCACTATACCCCACAACGACACTATACCCCACTATACCCCACAACGACACTATACCCCACTATACCCCACAACTATACCCCACAACTATATACCCCACAATGACACTATACCCCACAATGACACTATACCCCACTATACCCCACAACGACACTATACCCCACTATAACCCACAACGACACTATACCCCACAACGACACTATACCCCACAACGACACTATACCCCACAACGACACTATACCCCAGTATACCCCACAACGACACTATACCCCACAACGACACTATACCCCACAACGACACTATACCCCAGTATACCCCACAACGACACTATACCCCACAATGCCCCACAATGCGACACTATACCCCACAACGACAAAGCTGAACCAGGTTTTTAGACACGCTGGCAATTTCTTTGTTGGCAAAAATAAAATAAAATAAACTTATTTAAATAAGTATTCAGACCCTTTGCTGAGACTCTAAATTGAGCTCAGGTGCATCCTGTTTCCATTGCTCAACCTTGATGTATCTACAACTTGATAGGAGTCCACCTGGTGTAAATTCAACTGACTGGACATGATTTGTCAAGGCACACACCTGTTTTTCAGCAGAAGGGACTGAATGTCTAGTCAGGATTGAGGGAAAGAAGAACAGAGCAAAGGACAGAGAGATCCTTGATGATAACTTGCTCCAGAGCGCTCAGACCGGGGCGAAGGTTCACCTTCCAACAGGACAACGACAACACAGGAGTGACTTCGGGACAAGTCTCTGAGTGTCTTTGAGCAGCCCAGCCAGAGCTCGGAATTGAACCCGATCAATCATCTCTGGAGAGACCTGAAAATAGCTGCTCAGCGACGCTCCCCATCCAACCTGACAGAGTTTAAGAGGATTTGCAGAGAGGAATGGGAGAAACTCCCCAAATACAGGTGTGCCTAGCTTGTAGCATCATACCCAAGAAGACTATGCTGTAATCACTGCCAAAGGCGCTTCAACAAAGAACTGAGTAAAGGGTCTGAATACTTAAAGCTGAAGTCAGAAGTTTACATACACTTTGGTTGGAGTCATTAAAACTCATTTACATACACTTTGGTTGGAGTCATTAAAACTCATTTACATACACTTTGGTTGGAGTCATTAAAACTCATTTACATACACTTTGGTTGGAGTCATTAAAACTCGTTTTTCTATCACTCCACAAATGTCTTGTTAAACAAACTATAGTTTTGGCAAGTTGGTTAGGACATCTACTTTGTGCATGACACAAGTCATTTTTCCAAAAATTGTTTACAGATTATTTCACTGATTCACAATTCCAGTGGGTCAGAAGTTTGCATACATTAGACTGTGCCTTTAAACAGCTTGGAAAATTCCAGACAATTATGTCATGGCTTTAGAAGCCTCTGATAGGCTATTTGAGTCAATTGGAGGTGTATCTGTGGATGTATTTCAACGCCTACCTTCAAACTCAGTGCCTCTTTGCTTGACATCATGGGAAAATCAAAAGAAATCAGCCAAGAATTTCCCAACGCCTGAAGGTACCACGTTCATCTGTACAAACAATAGTACGCAAGTATAGACACCATGGGACCATGCAGCCATCATACCGCTCAGGAAGGAGACGCATTCTGTCTCCTAGAGACAAACGTACTTTGGTGCGAAAAAGAACAAAGCAATCCCAGAACAACAGCAAAAGACCTTGTGATGATTCTGGAGGAAACGGGTACAAAAGTATCTATATCCACAGTAAAACGAGTCCTATATCAACATAACCTGAAAGGCCGCTCAGCAAGGAAGAAGCCACTGCTCCAAAACCGCCATAAAAAAGCCAGACTACAGTTTGCAACTGCACATGGGAACCAAGATCGTACTTTTTGGAGAAATGTCCTCTGGTCTGATGAAACAAAAATAGTACTGTTTGGTCATAATGACCATAGTTATGTTTGGAGGAAAAAGAGGGAGGCTTGCAAGTCCGAAGAACACCATCCCAACTGTGAAGCACGGGGGTGGCAACATCATGTTGTGGGGGTGCTTTGCTGCAGGAGGGACTGGTGCACTTCACAAAATAGATGGCATCATGAGGAAGGAAAATTATGTGAATGAAGAAAATGAAGCTTGTGGAAGGCTACTCAAAACATTTGACCCAAGTTAAACAATTTAAAGGCAATTATACCAAATACCAATTGAGTGTATGTAAACTTCTGACCCACTGAGGATGTGATGATATATATATAGCATATATATGAAAGAAATAGAAGCTGAAATAAATAATTCTCTCAACTATTATTCTGACATTTCACATTCTTAAAATAAAGTGGTGATCCTAACTGGGAATTTTTACTAGGATTAAATGTCAGGAATTGTGGAAAACGTATTTTAAATGTATTTGGCTAAGGAATATGTAAACCTCCGACTTCAACTGTATATAAATGTGGAATTTACGGGAAAAAATACCTGTTTTTGCTTTGTCATTGGTGTTGTGTGAATGTTGATGAGGGGAAAAAAACAATTTAATCCATTTTAGATTAAGGCTGTAACGTTAAAAAAAATGTGTAAAAAGTCAAGGGGTCTGAATACTTTCCGAATGCACTGTATATATTTTACGTCAAGATGTTCAGGGCTAGTTCTTGTTTCCCCCCATGTTACCGTTGACATAAGAGGTTGCCTCCTCTTCATCTATGACACTATTGGCTCTTCAGTCTTGGGCTCTTCAGTCTTGACCCCGCCAGCCTGGTCCTCCTCAGGAAGTAAGATGTGGCGTCTCTTCTTGTGTCTCCCAAGACTCTGAGGAGTGTTGAGTCTCTGGCCACATTCAGCACAGCTGTAAGGTTTCTCTCCTGTATGAACTCTACTGTGTATGTTAAGGTCTGATGATCTTGTTAAAGCCTTCCCACAGACAGAACAGGGGTAAGGTTTCTCCCCATGTGTCTCCTTTGTGTGTCCAGAGGTGTTGTTTCGTGAGGTCTGTTCGTCTAAAACTCTTCCCACACACAGGACAGCTGTACGATTTCTCTCCTGTGTGCACTGTCATTTTGTCTTTTTCAGATCAAATAACAGTTGCCAGTCTTTCCCACACACAGAGCAACTGTATCTCTGAGCTTTGAGATTCCCCTAGGTTTCTTTAGGTTCTCCTGATGTAGAGGTTCTCCCCTCCGAACTCTCGTCTGTGTGAATGAGACAACACAGGTTAAAAGGTCCATTGCAGTGATGTGATTTCACTATGAGGTTGGGGAAAAAAATACTGTGAAAATATGAAAGTAATAAAATTCTTGCTTGAGAATTTGCTCTCATCTACGAAGATATTTGTTTATTTTAATTGAAAACAATCACAGCAGGGTACTTAATAAAAATAAAATTCATATGGAGTTAAAAAATATATTGGCATTGGATTTTTAAATAAAAGAGCGATGTTCATTCAAAGTCAATATTGTATTCATGTAATTCATGGCTGTTCTGCTTCCACTTACCGAGACGATGAAGATCCCAACCAACCTCTTCTCAAGCTGAATGAATCAGACCACCAACTTCCTCATCTTCTCCCTCCCGCTCTCCTTCAATTGTAACAGGGTTTTGAAACTCAACAGGTGGTAAAGCAGCATGAGTTTTCTGATGTCTCTGAAGTTTTTGAGAACTAATGAAGCTCTGGCCACATTTAGGACAGCTGTAAGGTTTCTCTCCTGTATGATATCTGAGGTGGACTTTAAGGCCTGCTGATCTTACAAAACTCTTATCACAGACAGAGCAGGAGAAAGGTTTCTCTCCAGTGTGTGTCCGGAAATGCTCCTTCAAGTAACGTGCTTCAGAAAAATTCTTCCCACACACAGAGCAGGAGTGGGATTTCCCTTCCATGTGCAACAGTCTGTGTTTACGCAGGGACGAAGCACATCCAAACCTCTTGTCACAATCAGGGCAAGGGTGTCGTTTCTCTCCAGTGTGCACTGACCGGTGGTCTTCAAGATACGCCTTCTCGCTGAAACTCTTCCCACATACAGAGCAACTATAAGGTCTCTTTCCGGTGTGAGTCTTCTCATGCTTCAGGAGTTGTTTAGACAAGGCAAAGCTTTGCTCACACATAGAACAGTGGTGGGGTTTCCCTGCGTGTTGCAGAGAGTGGTCCTTTAACTGATCTGGACGGCTGAAACTCTTTCCACAGACAGAGCAGGAGTGGGGTTTCTCTCCTGAGTGCATCAGGAAGTGTTCCTTCATGCGTGATTGTAAGCTAAAACCCTTCCCACACACAGAGCAGGAATAAGGTTTCTCTTCTGCGTGTAACCACTGGTGCCTTTTCAAGGCTGAGGCAAAACCAAACCTCTTGTCACATTTGGAGCAGACGTAAGGTTTCTCTCCAGTGTGCACTATCTGGTGGTCTTGAAGATGTCTTTTTACACGGAACTGCTTTCCACACACAGAGCAAGGGTATGGCTTTTCTCCTGTGTGTATTCTCATATGTATTACCAGTTTTGATAACTTTTTGCAGTCTTGTCCGCACACTGAACAGCAGTGAATTTTCTTAGCCGTTTGATTCCCCTGGTGTTGTTCAGGTAGTCCTGATGTAGAGGGACTCCCTTCGCTGTCAGAGCAGTGGTCATGTCTCTCTGCTGTGGGATAAGATGGGATGGATAAACTATGCGAAAATTTGGAACTGTAACTAAAAATATTTTTTGTCCTGTGAATAACTGAAAGTTATACAAATATGTATAAAAATGTTTTTGCAATCCAAGCCCTTACATAATAAGTACCTTAGACTTACCAAAAGCAGGATCCTCGTCCTCCTCTTTCACTATGATTACCAGTGCTGGTGTAAAACCATGACTCTCTCCTGTGTGCGTTCTCTGGTGTTTGGTAAGATTTGACGATGAAGAGAAACTCTCCCCGCACACGGCGCAACTGTACAGCTTCTCTCCTGTGTGCAACGTCTGGTGTTTTTTCAGGTTTCCTTTGTCACTGAATTGCTTCCCGCAGACAGAGCAGGAGTAAGGTTTTTCTCCTGTGTGAGTTCTCATGTGTATTTGTAGTTTTGATAACTTGTGACAGTTTTTTCCACAAACTGAACAGCAGTGAATCTTCTTAGCTGTGTGATTCCCCTGGTGTTGTTCAGGTAGTCCTGATGCAGAGGGACTCCCTTCACTCTCAGAGCAGTGGTCAGGTCTCTCTTCTGTGGTAACGACATAAATATGGATTAACTCAAAATGTTTGTTCCTGACGAAACAGAAAATAAATATTGTAAAATTATAGGGTCCATACTTTTCCCCAAAATGCTACATGTTAGCTTTTCCCATGAGATAACCTGGCACAGTTAGCCCTAAGCTAACCACCAGAAGCATATTTTAAACCTCCAAATCAAGGTTGTTCCACTTAAAATCAAATAAAATGTTATTGGTCGTGTACACAGTATTCTGCCGTTGTTATAGCAGGTGAAGCTAAATGCTGCGTTCATCCACCTCTGGCCTGCTCGCCTCCCTACCACTGAGGAAGTACAGCTCCCGCTCAGCCCAGTCAAAACTGTTCGCTGCTCTGGCCCCCCAATGGTGGAACAAACTCCCTCACGACGCCAGGACAGCGGAGTCAATCACCACCTTCCGGAGACACCTGAAACCCCACCTCTTTAAGGAATACCTAGGATAGGATAAGTAATCCCTCTCACCCCCCTTTAAGATTTAGATGCACTATTGTAAAGTGACTGTTCCACTGGATGTCATAAGGTGAATGCACCAATTTGTAAGTCGCTCTGGATAAGAGCGTCTGCTAAATGACTTAAATGTAAATGCTTATGTTTCTCGCTCCAACAGTGCAGTGTTACCTAACAATACAAAACAAAACATACTTTTTGGTGGGATTTATATCAGAACAGTCCGGAATATATATACAATGTATAGACAGTATATGAATAGGAACGGTGTGTACAACAGTAGTTATATAGGACAAACATAGACTAGAATACAGTATATACATATGAGGTGGGTAAATCAGGATGTAAACATTATTAAAGTGACCAGCGTTCAATGTCTCTGTCCATAGTGCAGCAGGCTAAGGTGGTAGCCACCTAGTAACAGTGTCTCTGTCCATAGTGCAGCAGGCTAAGGTGGTAGCCACCTAGTAACAGTGTCTCTGTCCATAGGGCAGCAGGCTAAGGTGGTAGCCACCTAGTAACAGTGTCTCTGTCCATAGGGCAGCAGGCTAAGGTGGTAGCCACCTAGTAACAGTGTCTCTGTCCATAGTGCAGCAGGCTAAGGTGGTAGCCAGCTAGTAACAGTGTCTCTGTCCATAGGGCAGCAGGCTAAGGTGGTAGCCACCTAGTAACAGTGTCTCTGTCCATAGTGCAGCAGTCTAAGGTGGTAGCCACCTAGTAACAGTGTCTCTGTCCATCGTGCAGCAGGCTAAGGTGGTAGCCAGCTAGTAACAGTGTCTATGTCCATAGGGCAGCAGTCTAAGGTGGTAGCCACCTAGTAACAGTGTGTCTGTCCATAGTGCAGCAGGCTAAGGTGGTAGCCAGCTAGTAACAGTGTCTCTGTCCATAGGGCAGCAGGCTAAGGTGGTAGCCAGCTAGTAACAGTGTCTCTGTCCATAGGGCAGCAGGCTAAGGTGGTAGCCAGCTAGTAACAGTGTCTATGTACATAGGGCAGCAGTCTAAGGTGGTAGCCAGCTAGTAACAGTGTCTATGTACATAGGGCAGCAGTCTAAGGTGGTAGCCAGCTAGTAACAGTGTCTATGTACATAGGGCAGCAGTCTAAGGTGGTAGCCAGCTAGTAACAGTGTCTATGTCCATAGGGCAGCAGTCTAAGGTGGTAGCCAGCTAGTAACAGTGTCTATGTACACTGCTATAACAACGGCAGATTATGATGATCTTCTAGATGGTAGCAGGGTGAACAGGATGTGGCTCGGGTGGCTGAAGTCCATTATGATGGTCTTCTAGATGGTAGCAGGGTGAACAGGATGTGGCTCGGGTGGCTGAAGTCCATTATGATGATCTTCTAGATGGTAGCAGGGTGTACAGGATGTGGCTCGGGTGGCTGAAGTCCATTATGATGGTCTTCTAGATGGTAGCAGGGTGAACAGGATGTGGCTCGGGTGGCTGAAGTCCATTATGATGATCTTCTAGATGGTAGCAGGGTGTACAGGATGTGGCTCGGGTGGCTGAAGTCCATTATGATGGTCTTCTAGATGGTAGCAGGGTGAACAGTGATGCGTTGGGCTGAAGGCGCCACCCTCTGTGGTTGCGGACGGTGCATTTACCGTAGCAGGCGGTGATACAGCCCGACGGGATGCTCTCAATGGTGCATCTGTAGAAGTTTGAGGCTCTCTAGGGGCCAAGTCAAATTTCCTGAGCCTCCTGGGGGGTTGAAGAGGCGCTGTTATGCCTTCACCACATGGCCTGTGTGAATGGATCATTTCAGGTTGTCAGTGATGGGCCTTAAGCTTTAAGCTTTTCACCACCTTCGTCTCTCTCTCTGCCGTCTCCAGGATCAGCTCCTTTATGTTGTTGACGTTGACGGAGAGGTTATTTCCCTGGCTCCACTCCACCAGGGCCCTGACCTCCGACCTGTAGGCCGTCTCCAGGATCAGCTCCTTCATGTTGTTGACGGAGAGGTTATTTCCCTGGCTCCACTCCACCAGGGCCCTGACCTCCGACCTGTAGGCCGTCTCCAGGATCAGCTCCTTCATGTTGTTGACGTTGACGGAGAGGTTATTATCCTGGTGGAAGGGCCCTGACCTCCGACCTGTAGTCCGTCTCGTTGTTTTTGGTAATCAAACGATCCCAACACAACAGGCTAAAATTTCAGGCGGCAGTTTCAAACAGCTCTTACACAAAAAGGGTTTTATCATCATTTGTACATTTACACAGTGGGATTCCATCCTCAGCGTGGACATACAGGACCAGTCAAAAGTTTGGAAAACTACTCTTGCAAGGGTTTTTCTTTATTTTTTACTCATTTCTGTATTGTAGAAAAACAGTGATAATAACACACATGGCATCATGTAGTAACCAAAAAAAAAGTGTTAAACAAATCAAAATATATTTTATATTTCAGATTCTTCAAAGTGGCCACCCTTTGCCTTGATGACAGCTTTGCACGTTCTTGGTATTCTCTCAACCAAGCTTCATGCATTTCAATTAACAGGTGTGCCTTGTTAAAAGTGAATTTGTGGAATTTTGTTCCGTCTTAATGCGTTTGAGCCAATCAGTTGTGTTGTGACAAGGTTGGTAATTCAGAAGATAGCCCTATTTGGTAAAAACAAGTCCATATTATGGAAAGAAAAGCTCAAATAAGCAAAGAGAAATGACAATCCATCATTATTTTAAGGCATGAAGGTTGCAGTAGCAAAAAGTGCAGTAGCAAAAACCATCAAGCGCTATGATGAAACTGGTTTTCATGAGGACCGTCAAAGGAAAGGAAGACCCAGAGTTACCTCTGTGGAAGAGGATACATTCATTAGATTCACCAGCCTCAGAATGCAGCCCAGATAAATGCCTCAGAGTTCAAGTAACAGACACAACTCAACATCAACTGTTCAGAGGAGACTGTGTGAATCAGACCTTCATGGTCGAATTGCTGCAAAGAAACTACTACTGACGGTAGTAAAGGACACCTATAAGAAGAAAAGACTTGCTTGGGCCAAGAAACACGAGCACTGGACATTAGACCGGTGGAAATATGTCCTTTGGTCTGATGAGTCCAAATTTTAGATTTTTGGTTCCAACCGCCATGTCTTTGTGAGGCGCAGAGTAGGTGAACGGATGATCTCCGCATGTGTAGGTGAACAGATGATCTCCGCATCTCCACTGTGAAGCACGGAGGTGGTGGTGTGTGGTGGTGTTTTGCTGGTGACACTGTCAGGGATTTATTTATAATATTCAAGGCACACCTAACCAGCATGGCTACCACAGCATTCTGCAGTGATATGCCATCCCATCTGGTTTGTGCTTAGAGGGACTATCATTTGTTTTTCAACAGGACAATGACCTAACACACCTCCAGGCTGTGTAAGGGCTATTTTACCAATTTTATACAGGACCAGGGCTCAGCATGTGGGAACTCCTTCAAGACTGTTGGAAAAGCATTCCAGGTGAAGTTGGTTGAGAGCATGCCAAGAGTGTTCAAAGCTGTCATCAAGGCAAAGGGTGGCTACTTTGAATAATCTCAAATATAAAATAAATTGTTTTGGATCCTACATGATTCCATATGTGTTACAGTGCCTTGCGAAAGTATTCGGCCCACTTGAACTTTGCACCTTTTGCCACATTTCAGGCTTCAAACATAAAGATATAAAACTGTATTTTTTGTGAAGAATCAACAACAAGTGGGACACAATCATGAAGTGGAACGACATTTATTGGATATTTCAAACTTTAACAAATCAAAAACTGAAAAATTGTGCGTGCAAAATTATTCAGCCCCCTTAAGTTAATACTTTGTAGCGCCACCTTTTGCTGCGATTACAGCTGTAAGTCGCTTGGGGTATGTCTATCAGTTTTGCACATCGAGAGACTGAAATTTTTTCCCATTCCTCCTTGCAAAACAGCTCGAGCTCAGTGAGGTTGGATGGAGAGCATTTGTGAACAGCAGTTTTCAGTTCTTTCCACAGATTCTCGATTGGATTCAGGTCTGGACTTTGACTTGGCCATTGTAACACATGGATATGTTTATTTTTGAACCAGTCCATTGTAGATTTTGCTTTATGTTTTGGTCTTTCTTGTTGGAAGACAAATCTCCGTCCCAGTCTCAGGTCTTTTGCAGACTCCATCAGGTTTTCTTCCAGAATGGTCCTGTATTTGGCTCCATCCATCTTCCCATCAATTTGAACCATCTTCCCTGTCCCTGCTGAAGAAAAGCAGGCCCAAACCATGATGCTGCCACCACCATGTTTGACAGTGGGGATGGTGTCTTCAGGGTGATGGGCTATGTTGCTTTTACGCCAAACATAACGTTTTGTATTGTTGCCAAAAAGTTCAATTTTGGTTTCATCTGACCAGAGCACCTTCTTCCACATGTTTGGTGTGTCTCCCAGGTGGCTTGTGGCAAACTTTAAACAACACTTTCTATGGATGTCTTTAAGAAATGGCTTTCTTCTTGCCACTCTTCCATAAAGGCCAGATTTGTGCAATATACGACTGATTGTTGTCCTATGGACAGAGTCTCCCACCACAGCTGTAGATCTCTGCAGTTCGTCCAGAGTGATCATGGGCCTCTTGGCTGCATCTCTGATCAGTCTTCTCCTTGTATGAGCTGAAAGTTTAGAGGGACGGCCAGGTCTTGGTAGATTTGCAGTGGTCTGATACTCCTTCCATGTCAATATCACAACAGTATCTCGGACCTGCCTGGTGTGTTCCTTGGGATCTCGTTTAAACAGAATCTCTTGCCTGGTGTGTTCCTTGCTTCTTCAAACAGAATCTGGACCTTGGTGTGTTCCTTGAATCTCGGACCTGCCTGGTGTGTTCCTTGTTTCTTCACAACAGTATCTCGGACCTGCCTGGTGTGTTCCTTGTTTCTTCACAACAGTATCTCGGACCTGCCTGGTGTGTTCCTTGTTTCTTCACAACAGTATCTCGGACCTGCCTGGTGTGTTCCTTGTTTCTTCACAACAGTATCTCGGACCTGCCTGGTGTGTTCCTTGTTTCTTCACAACATTATCTCGGACCTGCCTGGTGTGTTCCTTGTTTCTTCACAACAGTATCTCGGACCTGCCTGGTGTGTTCCTTGTTCTTCACAACAGTATCTCGGACCTGCCTGGTGTGTTCCTTGTTCTTCACAACAGTATCTCGGACCTGCCTGGTGTGTTCCTTGTTCTTCATGATCTCGGACCTGCCTGGTGTGTTCCTTGTTCTTCACAACAGAATCTCGGACCTGCCTGGTGTGTTCCTTGCTTCTTCACAACAGAATCTCGGACCTGCCTGGTGTGTTCCTTTTTCTTCATGATGCGCTCTGCGCTTTTAACGGACCTCTGAGACTATCACAGTGCAGGTGCATTGATACGGAGACTTGATTACACACAGGTGGATTGTATTTATCATCATTAGTCATTTAGGTCAACATTGGATCATTCAGAGATCCTCACTGAACTTCTGGAGAGAGTTTGCTGCACTGAAAGTAAAGGGGCTGAATAATTTTGCACGCCCAATTTTTAAGTTTTTGATTTGTTAAAAAAGAAATATCCAATAAATGTCGTTCCACTTCATGATTGTGTCCCACTTGTTGTTGATTCTTCACAAAAAAATACAGTTTATATCTTTATGTTTGAAGCCTGAAATGTGGCAAAAGGTCGCAGAGTTCAAGGGGGCCGAATACTTTCGCAAGGCACTGTATTTCATAGTTTTGATGTCTTCACTATTATTCTATAATGTAGAAAATAGTACAAATAAAGAAAACCCCTTGAATGAGTAGGTGTGTCCAAACTTTAAACTGGTACTGTATATATAGTTTTCTCAAGGTATCAGCTGGTCGTGTTAGCATAGGGCTACGTTTTCTCAAGGTATCAGCTGGTCGTGTTAGCATAGGGCTATGTTTTCTCATGGTATCAGCTGGTTGTGTTAGCACAGAGCTACGTTTTCTCATGCTGTCAGCTGGTCATGTTAGCATAGGGCTACGTTTTCTCATGCTGTCAGCTGGTCGTGTTAGCACAGAGCTACATTTTCTCATGCTGTCAGCTGGTTGTGTTAGCATAGGGCTACGTTTTCTCAAGCTATCAGCTGGTCGCGTTAGCAAAGGGCTACGTTTTCTCATGGTTAAAGCTTAAGCAAGAGGTCGCAAGTATGGACCCATTAAATATCAAATTTATAGTACAAAACAAACACTTTTACTCACCGAAAGCAGGATCCTCCTCCTCCTCTTTCACTTTGGCATCCAGTACAACAGACTCCTCTACCGCTGCAGACACCTGCTGCTGTGATCCCTGTCCAGGAGCTTGGCTCAGGCTAGCCTCAGGTCCTTCTCCAGCATGGAGACAGGACTGATTTGCTGGCGAGGATAATTTATTTCTGCAGTGAGAGCAGGGGTAAGGTTTCACCTTAGTGTGAACTCGCTGGTGTCTTTTGTGGAGTGGTGAAGCTGAGAAACTCTTATCACACCGACAGCTGTGGTGTGGTTTCTCTCCGGTGTGCTGTTGCATGTGTATCTTTAAAGTCCACGATTGGCTGAATTCCTTCCCACATTCTGAGCAGCTGTATTGTGCGACACTCGTGTGGGATTGTTTGTGTCTTGCTAGAGAGCTACGGTGAACAAAGGTATTTTTACAGGAAGTACACCGGTAAGGTTTCTCTCTATCAGCATTGACAAAAACAACAATTTCCTCCTCCTCTTTGACATTAATTGCCAGCTCCTGTTCCTCGTCTTCGATCTTGATATTCATAGTTTGACTGCCTGATAATGCTGTATCTGCAATTCCCAGTGTACAATGGTTGCTATGGTTACTGGCATGGCTGCAATGACGTTTGCGAAGACCTTCGGTCGAAGCGAAACCCCTCCCGCAATCAGAGCACTCGTAAGGTTTCTCTCCAGTGTGCACAGTCTGATGCTGCCTGAGCCTCGACGGTGACTCGTATCTCTTCCTACACTGTGAGCATTGGTAAGGTTTCGGTGTGGGTGCTCCTGTATGGCGTCGTACGTGTCTCGATAGAGTTCCCTTACAGCCAAAGCTCATCTCGCAGTAGGAGCACTGGTGAGGTCTCTCCCCTGTGTGCTTTCTCATATGCATCTTCAGTTCATATGCAGAGAAACATTCCTTTCCACAATCGGAGCACGGGTGCTTCTTTGTCGCGTCTGGCTGTTTCTCTCCAGGGTGGGTCATCTGATGTCTTTCCAGGTGGGGTTTCAGTGTGAATTGCTTCCCGCACACAGAGCACTGGTAAGGCTTCTCTCCTGTATGTGTTCGGAAATGTCTCTTCAGTTTGGAGGGGTGAACAAAATCTTTCCCACATATTGGACAGACGGAAGACTCCTTAGCAAGGTTTGTGTGTGTTCTCAGGTGTCTATTGAAATTAGATGGGTGAGCGATCTCTATTCCACATTCTGGGCAGCGCCAAAACTTCTTAGCTCTAGGATTCTCCTGGTGCTGTTCAGGTTCTGCTGGTGCCCCATCACTAGAGCTGGAGTTAGAACTCGCTCCTCGTTCGACTGGAAAATAAAGGGGGGAGGGGGGGGTCATTCAACCTCAAAAAACACAAGAGGCTTTTAACACCCGCGTTCTGAAATCGTTTCTATAGTTAGATAACACAAGCGTTCCAGAAACATTTGTGTTCAAATGATGTGATTTGATCTCTGAGGAATACAGCTAATTGATTGCACCCAAATTGGCCATTCTAATTTAAGGGATTCATATGCTCTTCAGTAAATATAGTAATATATAATAAGTACCAGACATCCAATTCAAATGGTCAAAAGTCACCCCCATCTCACCCAGACAACCAGTGTTACAGTATCAGTTCTTTACAGTGCCTTGTATATAATATATATATAATATAATAATAGTAATATATTTTTTTATTTTACCTTTATTTAACCAGGCAAGTCAGTTAAGAACAAATTCTTATTTTTAATGACGGCCTAGGAACAGTGGGTTAACTGCCTTGTTCAGGGGCAGAACGACAGATTTGTACCTTGTCAGCTCTGGGATTTGAACTGGCAACCTTCCGGTTACTAGTCCAACGCTCTAACCACTAGGCTACCCTGCCGAACCCTTTACGGAATAGTGACGATAAAACAAACACGTTTGGTATTTGCCAAAAGACATGTGGGTTACTCCCCAAACATATGGAAGACGGTGCTCTGGTCAGATAAGACTAAAATTTAGATTTTTGGCCATCAAGGAAAACGCTGTCTGGCGAAAAGCCAACACTTCTCATTACAACGAGAACACCATCCCCACAGTGAAGCATGGTGGTGGCAGCATCAGGGACTGCAGGGACTGGGAAACTGGTCAGAATGGAAGGAATGATGGATGACATTAAATACAAGGAAATTCTTGAGGGAAACCTCTTTCAGTCTTCCAAAGATTTGAGACTGGGACAGAGGTTCACCTTCCAGCAGGACAATGACCCTAAGCATTCTGCTAAAGCAACACTCAAGTGGTTTAAGGGGAAACATGTAAATGTCTTGTAATGGCCTTGTCAAAGCCCAGAACTCAATCCAATTGAGAAGCTGTGGTATGACTTAAAGATTGCTGTACACCAGCGGAACCCATCCAACTTGAAGGAGCTGGAGCAGTTTTGCCTTGAAGATTGAGCAAAAATCCCAATGGCTAGATGTGCCAAGCTTATAGAAACATACCCCAAGAGACATGCAGCTGTAATTTCTGCAAAAGGTGGCTCGACAAAGTATTGACTTTGGGGGGGTGAATAGTAATGAACGCTCAAGTTCATTTTTTTGTTGTCTAATTTCTTGTTTGTTTCACAATATAAAATATTTTGCATCTTCAAAGTTGTAGGCATGTTGTGTCAATCAAACGATACAACCCCCCAAAAAAATCTATTTTAATTCCAGGTTGTAAAAGCAACAAAATAGTAAAAATGCCAAGGGGGGTGAACACTTTCACAAGTCACTGTATGTCTGATGAGAACTGCGGCTTGGAGTATTGCTTCTTTGTAATGCACTCCTTGTGAATCTGGTGATTTTATTTTAATCCCTGTTCAGACAAAATTCACCATTGAAGATGCTTGCATTATTTGCCATTAATTATTGTGGAGGAACCAGGTTTTGCCCACTAGAGTTTGGTTAAAGCATCAAGCTGCTAAGAGATGGACAAACAATTGCTTTCATGGGAGGACTGGCTTGACTTGTGAGGATGACCACACAATATATTTTCATTATGATAAAAAGCTATTGGTTTTTTACCCAAAGTTGCATGGAAAATGATTTGATCCATTTAATAAACACAGGAGACCAGTAAAATTGATCAAATGATGTGGCAGTAGCAGGAATAGTGGCATTTATTGGGAAAAAAACTGGTACTTGCACACAAATGTATGGTAAATAATGCAAGTTATTTAAATGGCTAATTTCTCTGAACAGAGAAAAAAAAACATCACCAGATTCACAGGGAATGCATTACATAGTATGGAGAAGCAATACTCCAAGCCGCAGCTTCTACTTGTCAAACATAGAGAACTCATACTATACACTGGTTGTTAGGGTGAGATTGGCATTGGGGTGTGGGGTCGGTTGGTGCCTTTTGAGAATTGTATTGGATTTCTCATACACTACATGGCCAAAAGTATGTGGTCACTGCTCGGCAAACATCTCATTACATAATCATGGGCATTAATATGGCCTCACTTTGATATGGACTCACTTCCACCAAACTTTATAGTTGGCACAATGCATTCGGACAGGTAGCGTTCTTCTGTCCTTTGCCAAACCCAGATTAGTCCGTCGGACTGCCAGATGGTGAGGTGTGATTCATCATTCCAGAAAACATGTTTCCGATGCTCCAGATTCCAATGGCGGGGAGCTTTCCACTCGGTAGTGAGTGTTGTAACAGAGGGCAGTTTGGAACTCGGTAGTGAGTGTTGTAACAGAGGGCAGTTTGGAACTCGGTAGTGAGTGTTGTAACAGAGGACAGTTTGGAACTCGGTAGTGAGTGTTGTAACAGAGGACAGTTTGGAACTCGGTAGTGAGTGTTGTAACAGAGGACAGTTTGGAACTCGGTAGTGAGTGTTGTAACAGAGGACAGTTTGGAACTCGGTAGTGAGTGTTGCAACAGAGGACAGTTTGGAACTCGGTAGTGAGTGTTGCAACAGAGGACAGTTTGGAACTCGGTAGTGAGTGTTGCAACAGAGGACAGTTTGGAACTCGGTAGTGAGTGTTGCAACAGAGGACAGTTTGGAACTCGGTAGTGAGTGTTGCAACAGAGGACAGTTTGGAACTCGGTAGTGAGTGTTGTAACAGAGGACAGTTTGGAACTCGGTAGTGAGTGTTGCTTCCAGAGGACAGTTTGGAACTCGGTAGTGTTGCAACAGAGGCAGTTTGGAACTCGGTAGTGTTGCAACTGAGGACAGTTTGGAACTCTGTAGTGTTGCAACAGAGGCAGTTTGGAACTCGGTAGTGTTGCAACTGAGGACATATGATTTGTACACGCTACAGCACTCTGTGGTCCTGTTCTGTGAGCTTGTGTGGCCTACCACCATGCGGCTGAGCCGTTGTTGCTCCTAGACGTCTCCACTTCACAATAACAGCACTTACAACCGACCGGGGCAGTTGAGCTCTTCAGTCCAATGATGATGCCACGTTGAAAGACACCGAGCTCTTCAGTAAGGCCATTCTACTACCAATGTTTGTCTATGGAGATTGCATGGCTGTGTGATTGATTCTATTTTATAAATGTTTTCAATAAAAATTTACATGTTGTTGTTTTTTTTACCCCTTTTTCGTGATATCTAATTGGTTGATCCATTCTTGTCCCATCGCTGCAACACTCATACGGACTCGGAGAGACAAAATTCGAGAGCTTTTGGCCACGTAGTGTATCTTACTCAATGGAAGGACTAGGTTTGATCCATATCAGATGTGGGTATTTATTGACTATTATGTGAATCCTATAAATCTAAAGGGCCCATTTGGTTGGAATCAATTAGCTTCATTTCTCAGAGATTTACATGTAATTTCAACAAAAAAATTATGTTGCAGGAAAGCGAATCTTATCTGTTACTAACTACAGACGCAATTTCATAAGAATCATTGTGATGGTGGTTGTCATGGCTACCTGAAATGACATGGAATGATTCAAGGGGTAAACAAAACGTATGACTATTTTATAGCTATTATCGGTCACTGTCCTGTGTTTTTATTCCATAAACAATTAACCTTTTATTGAATTAAACAGATGGTCACACTATCTGTAGATGGACTATCTATCTGTTGATAGGCAACTGCTTGCCAATGTTACGTTAGGGTTATGTTTAGAATAAGGGTACGGGTTATGTTTAGAATAAGGGTACGGGTTATGTTTAGAATAAGGGTACGGGTTATGTTTAGAATAAGGGTACGGGTTATGTTTAGAATAAGGGTACGGGTTATGTTTAGAATAAGGGTACGGGTTATGTTTAGAATAAGGTTAGGGTTATGTTTAGAATAAGGTTAGGGTTATGTTTAGAATAAGGTTAGGGTTATGTTTAGAATAAGGTTAGGGTTATGTTTAGAATACGGTTAGGGTTATGTTTAGAATAAGGGTACGGTTAGGGTTATGTTTAGAATAAGGTTTGGGTTATGTTTAGAATAAGGTTTGGGTTATGTTTAGAATAAGGGTAAGGTTTGGGTTATGTTTAGAATAAGGGTAAGGTTTAGGGTTATGTTTAGAATAAGGGTACGGTTAGGGTTATGTTTAGAATAAGGGTACGGTTAGGGTTATGTTTAGAATAAGGGTACGGTTAGGGTTATGTTTAGAATAAGGGTACGGTTAGGGTTATGTTTAGAATAAGGGTACGGTTAGGGTTATGTTTAGAATAAGGGTACGGTTAGGGTTATGTTTAGAATAAGGGTACGGTTAGGGTTATGTTTAGAATAAGGTTAGGGTTATGTTTAGAATAAGGGTACGGTTAGGGTTATGTTTAGAATAAGGGTTAGGGTTATGTTTAGAATAAGGGTAAGGTTAGGGTTATGTTTAGAATAAGGGTAAGGTTAGGGTTATGTTTAGAATAAGGGTACGGTTAGGGTTATGTTTAGAATAAGGGTACGGTTAGGGTTATGTTTAGAATAAGGTTTGGGTTATGTTTAGAATAAGGGTACGGTTAGGGTTATGTTCAGAATAAGGGTACGGTTAGGGTTATGTTCAGAATAAGGGTACGGTTAGGGTTATGTTTAGAATAAGGTTTGGGTTATGTTTAGAATAAGGGTAAGGTTAGGGCCAGGGTTATGTTTAGAATAAGGTTAAGGTTATGGCTAGGGTTATGTTTAGAATAAGGGTAAGGTTAGGGTTATGTTTAGAATAAGGGTAAGGTTAGGGTTATGTTTAGAATAAGGGTAAGGTTAGGGTTATGTTTAGAATAAGGGTAAGGTTAGGGTTATGTTTAGAATAAGGGTTTGGTTAGGGTTATGTTTAGAATAAGGGTAAGGTTTAGGGTTATGTTTAGAATAAGGGTAAGGTTAGGGTTATGTTTAGAATAAGGGTAAGGTTAGGGTTATGTTTAGAATAAGGGTAAGGTTAGGGTTATGTTTAGAATAAGGGTAAGGTTAGGGTTATGTTTAGAATAAGGGTAAGGTTAGGGTTATGTTTATGTTTAGAATAAGGGTAAGGTTAGGGTTATGTTTAGAATAAGGGTAAGGTTAGGGTTATGTTTAGAATAAGGGTTATGTTTAGAATAAGGGTAAGTTAGGGTTATGTTTAGAATAAGGGTAAGGTTAGGGTTATGTTTAGAATAAGGGTAAGGTTAGGGTTATGTTTAGAATAAGGAATAAGGTTAGGGTTATGTTTAGAATAAGGGTAAGGTTAGGGTTATGTTTAGAATAAGGGTAAGGTTAGGGTTATGTTTAGAATAAGGGTAAGGTTAGACCATTTCCGGTTATGTTTAGAATAAGGGTTCAAGGTTAGGGTTATGTTTAGAATAAGGGTAAGGTTAGGGTTATGTTTAGAATAAGGGTAAGGTTAGGGTTATGTTTAGAATAAGGGTAAGGTTAGGGTTATGTTTAGAATAAGGGTAAGGTTAGGGTTATGTTTAGAATAAGTTTAGAAGAATAAGGGTAAGGTTAGGGTTATGTTTAGAATAAGGGTAAGGTTAGGGTTATGTTTCAATAAGGGTAAGGTTAGGGTTATGTTTAGAATAAGGGTAAGGTTAGGGTTATGTTTAGAATACATGGTTATCATTGCTATGCAGAATACACAATTAGGGTTATGTTTAGAATAAGGGTAAGGTTAGGGTTATGTTTAGAGTAAGGGTAAGGTTAGGGTTATGTTTAGAAGTAAGGGTTATGTTTCCTCCCAGAGTAAGAACCTAGGGTTATGTTTAGAATAAGGGTAAGGTTAGGGTTATGTTTAGAATAAGGGTAAGGTTAGGGCCAGGGTTATGTTTAGAATAAGGGTAAGGTTAGGGTTATGTTTAGAATAAGGGTAAGGTTAGGGTTATGTTTAGAATAAGGGTAAGGTTAGGGTTATGTTTAGAATAAGGGTAAGGTTAGGGTTATGTTTAGAATAAGGGTAAGGTTAGGGTTATGTTTAGAATAAGGGTAAGGTTAGGGTTATGTTTAGAATAAGGGTAAGGTTAGGGCTAGTAGATAGCTAGTTGACATGCTACTGATGTCTGTAGAGAATCTACAGGTGGACTATCCAAATAAAGTGTCACCAATTAGCTATATATAATGGACCTGTATAATCTCTGAGATGTAATTAATGAAGCATGTTTATTTACCAGTATTATCCACGTCCCAGTCCTCCTCCTCCTCCTTGACTACAATGTTAAATCTGGGTATTTCACTGCAGTTGTCGATGTCTCTATGGTTAGAGTCAGGAACCAGTGACTCTGGAGGGTTGGGTTCAGTGGAGCAGGAGAGAGGGGGGTTGGATGGGTCAGCAGAATCCTAAAACAAAGAATGAGATGTTAAAGGGGCAATCTGCAGTTGCTACATTCATTTCATGACATGAATTACTTCTATGTACCCATTGAACCATTCTGTGGTTCCCCATCAGAAACCCAAAATATAAACTTGTTTTACTCCGATGTTTGTAAATAAAGTACATAACCCCAAAACATTGTTAAAACTCTCATTGTCATATCATGGATGGTCACTCCTTGCATCAATAACCCTGTTTATGAATCTGAGAGTGGTTACATTTCTTCAGGCCACCTCTCAGCTTTTTTTTTATTAGCTAAGAGGGGAGGCAACACCCTTTGTGATTGTTTCCACTACTAATTGAAGCTTTAATACATAGCTGAATGAATTAGCTAACTAGTTAATGCTTTAGGCATAGCCATCCCGACTGGTTTAGCATTAGTTATAGTCATTCTCACCTCATCCATCGTGAATTCTTCAGAAATACTTTCCTATGAAAGAGTTGGGTCACTGAATTAAACTAAAGCAGATTCTTCTCAAATCCCCGACAGTTCACCACGAGGTCACATTAGCTTCCATACAACTCAGATAGCTAACTAGCTCAGCCAACGGTAGCTAGATAATTTACTTTCCTAGACCAGATAGCAAAACTATATGAAATGGTCGTTGAAAATATCGCTAGCTCCACGTATATAGTCCGAGTTGGGCAAAATCCAAGTCTAATTTAAACGACATCAAATGATATCAGACACATTTCAGACACTTCCAAACTAAGCTAGCTAGCTATCAACATAAGCATCTTCTTTCTTCCAGGCCAGCTTCCGGGTTAGATTCTTCTGTCAATCCGCATTTACCCCGAAACAGCAGAAGGCTTTACGGGACACTAGCATGTTACTAACGTTACAGTTTGAAAATATTGAAATATTTTACCGGTACAATTAATAATATATGCATGGTTAGCTACCAGCTAGCTACATTAGTGTCTTCCTGCTTCCGGCCTAACTTCCGGTCCGTCCTCGACTCTGCTGCCGGCTCATTCTGCTGTACCGCCACCACCGGTTCACCGTCTTCTATGGTATCATGGCGGTCCGCAAACAAACGTTTATTTGCATGCCGCCACCTACTGTGCTGGAATGTACGATCAATCATGATCTTCCAAATTCTGTACTACCATGAAAATAATATAACAACCAAATACCAACTTCTACCACCCAGTGGCGGTTCTAGACCATTTCAACTGGGGGCCAAGCTGGGGCCAGTTGTACTGTTAGAGGGGCCAGTTACATTAGACGTTATTGTTGTCATATCAAAAATGTGTTATGTCAAAATGATTTCAAACTCCACATTTAGGGGGGGCCACAAGGGGGTCCAAAATTGTTGTCACAGGGGCACTGCCCCCCCCTCCCCAACCCTCCTACCCTATTAAACTGTATCTAAGGGCATTGGGAAAATATTCAGATCCCTTGACATTTTACACATTTTGTTACGTTACAGCCTTATTCAAACATTTATTTTAAAAAAAAATCACTCATCAATCTACACCACAATACCCCATAATGTCGAAGCAAAAACAGATTTTTAGAAAATTTTGTGAAATGTCAAAAAATAAACTGAAATATTACATTTAAATAAGTATTCAGACCCTTTACTCAGTACTTTGTTGAAGCACCTTTGGCAGCGATTACAGCATCAAGTCTTCTTGGGTATGACGCTACAAGCTTGGTACACTTGTATTTATGGAGTTTCTCCCATTCCTCTCTGGAGATCCTCTCAAGCTCTGTCAGGTTGGATGGAGAGCGTCGCTGCACAGCTATTTTCAGGTCTCTCCAGAGATGTTTGATCGGGTTCAAGCCACTCAAGGACATTGACTTGTCCCGAAGCCATTCCTGTGTTGTCTTGGCTGTGTGCTTAGGGTCATTTACATTTACATTTAACCATTCACCAGAGCCTTAGGTCCTGAGCGACTCTGGAGCAGGTTTTCATCCAGTGGGACTCACTGTAACTATGCATCCTTAGTGGGGTCATCTTTCCCTCCATCCTGACTAGTCTCCCAGTACCTGCCGTTTCAAACATCCCCACAGCATGATGCTGCCACCACCATGCTTCACCATAGGGATGGTTCCAGATTTCCTCCAGATGTGACACTTGGTATTCAGGCCAAAGAGTTCAATCTCAGTTTCATCAGACCAGAGAATCTTGTTTTTAGTTTTTAAGAGCCTTATGGAAAACTCCAAGCAGGCTTTCATGTGTATTTTACTGAGGAGTGGCTTCCATCTTGCCACTCTACCATAAAGGCCTGTTAGTTTCTCCCATCTCCACAGAGGAACTCTAGTCATCTATCAGAGTGACCATGGGGCCTTGGTCAACTCCCTGATTGCTCAGTTTGGGAAGGCAACCAGCACTAGAAGGAGTCTTGGTGGTTCCAAACTGGATGAGTTAAGAATGATGGCAGCAACTGGTCTTGGGGACCTTCAATGCTGCAGAATTTTTTTGGTGTGTAGATTGCTGAGGAACATGTTTTATTTAATCCATTTTAGAATAAGGCTGTAATTTAACAAAATGTGGAAAAGGGCAAGGGGTCTGAATACTTTCCGAGAACGCACTGTGTATCATACTGAAACACTCTACCCTTGGGATTGTTCAGCATCTCAAGAACCATTTCAAATTTAACATCTTTCACCCCTAATATCTCTTTTGCTCCACAATAACCTTCAATCTGGCATTTCTCTTTCCACAACCAGAGTCGTATTGATAACAGGAGGAAGAGCAGCTTAGTTCTGGTCATCAGAAGGGGGAAAGGGAGAAGATTAATTGTGTGTCTTAGCAATGAAAGTTATGAAGTCAATGTTATTCATTATTCAAAGTATCTTGGTGTAACCAGAGTATCCAAAACCATGCCAGGACACCAGTGGTGAAACACCCCGGTCAAATCAAATCAAATCAAATTTATTTATATAGCCCTGTCACATCAGCTGATATCTCAAAGTGCTGTACAGAAACCCAGCCTAAAACCCCAAACAGCAAACAATGCAGGTGTAAATCACGGGTGGCTAGGAAAAATCCCTAGAAAGGCCAAAACCTAGGAAGAAACCTAGAGAGGAACCGGGCTCCGTGATGGGAGAGTGGCCAGTCCTCTTCTGGAAACTGTGCCTGATTTGGATAGAGATTATAACAGAACATGACCAAGATCTTCAAATGTTTTAAATGACCAGCATGGTCAAATAATAATAAGGCAGAACAGTTGAAACTGGAGCAGCAGCACAGTCAGATGGACTGGGGACAGCAAGGAGCCATCATGTCAGGTAGTCCTGGGGCACGGTCCTAGGGCTCAGGTCCTGTAATTGTTGACTCCGAGAGAGAGAAAGAAAGAGAGAATTAGAGAGAGAGTTGATATGTGGGGTGGCCAGTCCTCTTCTGGCTGTGCCAGGTGGAGATTATAACAGAACGTGGCCAATATGTTCAAATGTTCATAAATGACCAGCATGGTTGAATAATGGAGTAAGGCAGAACAGTTGAAACTGGAGCAGGAGCATGGCCAGGTGGACTGGGGACAGCAAGGAGTCCTCATGTCAGGTAGTCCTGGGACATGGTCCTTTCCCAGGCCAGTTGAAACTGGAGCAGCAGCATGGCCAGGTGGACTGGGGACAGCAAGGAGTCATCATGAGGTAGTCCTGGGGGCATGGTTCTAGGGCTCAGGTCCTCCGATGCTTGGAATTTAGAAAGAGAGAAGGAGAAAGAATTAGAGAGAGACAGAGATTTAAACAGGACACCGAATAGGACAGGAGAAGTACCCAGATAAACAAACTGACCCTAGCCCCCGACACATAAACTACTGCAGCATAAATACTGGGGGCTGAGACAGGAGGGGTCAGGAGACACTGTGGCCCCATCCGAGGACATCCCCGGACAGGGCCAAACAGGAAGGATATAACCCCACCCACTTTGCCAAAGCACAGCCCCACACCACTAGAGGGAAATCTTCAACCACCAACTTACCATCCTGAGACAAGGCCGAGTATAGCCCACAAAGATCTCCGACACGGTACAACCCAAGGGGCAGTGGGGGGTGTTGGATGAACCCAGACAGGCCGACCACAACAGTGAATCAACCCACCCAGGTGAGTTGCATCCCCCCCCAGGGAAGAACAGCATCTAGAAGAGCCCCAGCAAGCCAGTGACTCAGCCCCCGGTAACAGGGTTAGAGGCAGAGAATCCCAGTGGAAAAAGGGAACCGAGCCAGGCAGAGACAGCAAGGGCGGTTCGGTTAAAGCTCCAGAACCTTTCCGTTCACCTTCCCACTCCTGGGCCAGACTACACTCAATCATATGACCCACTGAAGAGATGAGTCTTCAGTAAAGACTTAAAGGTTGAGACCGAGGTTTGCGTCTCTGACATGGGTAGGCAGACCGTTCCATAAAAATGGAGCTCTATAGGAGAAAGCCCTGCCTCCAGCTGTTTGCTTAGAAATTCTAGGGACAATTAGGAGGCCTGGGCGTCTTGTGACCGTAGCGTACGTATAGGTATGTACGGCAGGACCAAATCAGAGAGGTAGGTAGGAGCAAGCCCATGTAATGCTTTGTAGGTTAGCAGTAAAACCTGAAATCAGCCCTTGCTTTGACAGGAAGCCAGTGTAGAGAGGCTAGCACTGGAGTAATATGATCAAATTTTTTGGTTCTAGTCAGGATTCTAGCAGCCGGGATTTAGCACTAACTGAAGTTTATTTAGTGCTTTATCCGGGAGGCTAGCCGCAAAATAGAGCATTGCAGTAGTCTAACCTAGAAGTGACAAAAGCATGGATTAATTTTTCTGCATCATTTTTGGACAGAAAGTTTCTGATTTTTGCAATGTTACGTAGATGGAAAAAATCAAGCTGTCCTCGAAATGGTCTTGATATGTTCTTCAAAAGAGAGATCAGGGTCCAGAGTAACGCCGAGGTCCTTCACAGTTTTATTTGAGACGACTGTACAACCATTAAGATTAATTGTCAGATTCAACAGAAGATCTCTTTGTTTCTTGGGACCTAGAACAAGCATCTCTGTTTTGTCAAACCGTTTAATAGTAATGAAATGTTTGCAGCCATCCACTACCTGTATGTCTGAAACACAGTTCTAGCGAGAAGAATTTTGGTGCTTCACCATGTTTCATTGAAATGTACAGCTGTGTGTCATCCGCAAATTAAGAGTGAAAGTTTACATTATGTTTCTAATAACATCCCCAAGAGGTAAAATATATAGTGAAAACAATAGTGGTCCTAAAACAGAACCTTGAGGAACACCGAAATGTACAGTTGATTTGTCAGAGGACAAACCATTCACAGAGACAAACTGATATCTTTCCGACAGATAAGACCTAAACCAGGCCAGAACATGTCCGTGTAGACCAATTTGGGTTTCCAATCTCTCCAAAAGAATGTGGTGATCGATGGTATCAAAAGCAGCACTAAGGTCTAGGAGCACGAGGACAGATGCAGAGCACTCGGTCCGATGCCATCAAAATGTCATTTACCACCTTCACAAGTGCCGTCTCAGTGCTATGATGGGGTCTGGAAACCAGACTGAAGCATTTCTGTATACATTGTTTGTCTTCAGGAAGGCAGTGAGTTGTCTCCCAACAGCCTTCTCTAAAATCTTTGAGAGGAATGGAAGATTCGATATAGGCCATAGTTTTTTTATTTTCTGGGTCAAGGTTTGGCTTTTTCAAGATGAGGCTTTATTACTGCCACTTTTAGTGAGTTTGGTTTCATCCAGTGGATAGAGAATCTTGTTTTTATGTTCAACATAGGAGGGCCAACACAGGAAGCAGCTCTTTCAGTAGTTTAGTTGGAATAGGGTCCAGTATACAGCTTGAAGGTTTAGAGGCCATGATTATTTTCATCATTGTGTCAAGAGATATAGTACTAAAACACTTGAGCGTCTCTCTTGATCCTAGGTCCTGGCAGAGTTGTGCAGACTCAGGACAACTGAGGTTTGGAGGAATACGCAGGTTTAAAGAGGAGTCCGTAATTGCTTTTGGCTAATAATCATAATCTTTTTCTCAAAGAAGTTCATGAATTTATCACTGCTAAAGATGCAAGTCATCCTCTCTTGGGGAATGCTGCTTTTTTTAGCTTTGCCAGAGTATCAAAAAGGAACATTTTTATTGTTCTTATTTTCCTCAAGGCTTAATTTAGAAAAATAGGAAAAGGTCAAGCAGCAGTATACTTTCTGGGCTCTTCATACTGAAACACTCTACCATCCTTCAGCTATCGGAAGAACTTCCAGTTTGGTGTGGCGCCATTTCTCGTTTGCTCCAATTTTCTGGCAGCTTGCTTTCAGAGCTCGGGTATTTTCTGTGTACCATGGAGCTAGTTTCTTATGAGACATTTTTTTAGTTTTTAGGGGTGCAACTGCATCTAGGGTATTGCGCAAGGTTAAATTGAGATCCTCAGTTAGGACATTAGGTCTACTCATGGACACCATGCCAGGACTAGCTGAAACACCCCGACATTAGGTCTACTCATGGACACCATGCCAGGACGAGCAGAAACACCCCGACATTAGGTCTACTCATGGAAACCATGCCAGGACGAGCAGAAACACCCCGACATTAGGTCTACTCATGGAAACCATGCCAGGACTAGCTGAAACACCCCGACATTAGGTCTACTCATGGACACCATACCAGGACGAGCAGAAACACCCCGACATTAGGTCTACTCATGGACACCATGCCAGGACCAGCTGAAACACTCCGACCAGCAGAAACACCCCGACATTAGGTCTACTCATGGACACCATGCCAGGACGAGCAGAAACACCAGACATTAGGTCTGCTCATGGACACCATGCCAGGACTAGCAGAAACACCCAGACATTAGGTCTGCTCATGGACACCATGCCAGGACGAGCAGGACATTAGGTCTACTCATGGACACCATGCCAGGACTAGCAGAAACACCCAGACATTAGGTCTATTCATGGACACCATGCCAGGACGAGCAGAAACACCAGACATTAGGTCCACTTCGTCAGGAGCAGCCATGGTAGTTCCCTCATTCCACTGTAGTTCCACCAGTCTGTCTAACAGCCTCTGCATATGATACATCATGACTCATTTTATATCTCTGACTCTCTCTCTGCACCTGGCATCCACCCCCCAACAAACACACACACAATTACAACACAACCTTCACATTTTCAGTAATCCCGTTCCCCTTCACACATCTTTTCCTTCCTTCATATTGAACAGCTACATGTGTCATGTTTGTCATTTATTATCATGTCTCGTCCCTGTGCTCCCCATTCTATTCGTTTCCCTCTGCTGGTCTTATTAGGTTCTTTCCCTCTTTCTATCCCTCTCTCTCCCCCTCCCTCTCTCACTCTCTCGCTCTCTCTTCTCTCTATCGTTCCGTTCCTGCTCCCAGCTGTTCCTATTCCCCTAATCATCATTTAGTCTTCCCACACCTGTTCCCGATCCTTTCCCCTGATTAGAGTCCCTATTTATTCCTTTGTGTTCCGTTCCTGTCCCGTCGGTTCCTTGTTTAGTATTCACCGTGCTGTGATTGTGTTTCGCCCTGTCCTGTCGTGTTTTTTGCCTTCATCAGATGCTGCGTGTGAGCAGGTGTCTCTGTCAACTACGGCCTGCGCCTACCCGAAGCGACCTGCTGTCTGTGGCCGCTTCCCCTGTTATTCCCCTCTACAGACTAGAGGATGTCTGTTATTCCCTGTTTGGACTTGAATAAACTCTGTTTCTGTTAAGTCGCTTTTGGGTCCTCTTTCACCGGCATGACAGAAGGAACCGACCAAGGAATGGACCCAGCGACTTCAGACGCTCGTTACACTGCCGTCGAGATCCAAGGAGCCATGCTCGGCAGACACGAGCAGGAATTGTCTGCTGCTCGCCATGCCGTGGAGAACCTGGCCGCTCAGGTTTCCGACCTCTCTGGACAGTTCCAGAGTCTACGTCTCGTGCCACCTGTTACTTCCTGGCCTGCCGAGCCTCCAGAACCTAGGGTTAATAACCCACCTTGCTGCCTCTAGTGAGTGGAACGAGCCGGCGCTGCTCGCTCGTTTTCTGGAGGGACTCCACGCAGTGGTTAAGGATGAGATTCTCTCCCGGGAGGTTCCTTCAGATGTGGACTCTTTGATTGCTCTCGCCATCCGCATAGAACGACGGGTAGATCTTCGTCACCGGGCTCGTGGAAGAGAGCTCGCATCAACGGTGTTTCCCTGCTCCGCATCGCAACCATCTCCCTCCTCTGGCTTTGAGACTGAGCCCATGCAGCTGGGAGGGATTCGCATCTCGACTAAGGAGAGGGAACGGAGGATCACCAACCGCCTGTGCCTCTATTGCGGAGTTGCTGGACATTTTGTTAATTCATGTCCAGTAAGAGGCCAGAGCCCATCAGTAAGCGGAGGGCTACTGGTGAGCGCTACTACTCAGTTCTCTTCATCTAGATCTTGTACTACTATGTCGGTCCATCTACGCTGGACCGGTTCGGGTGCTACATGCAGTGCCTTGATTGACTCTGGGGCTGAGGGTTGTTTCATGGACGAAGCATGGGTTCGGAAACATAACATTCCTTTCAGACCGTTAGACAAGCCTACGCCCATGTTTGCCTTAGATGGTAGTCATCTTCCCAGTATCAAATTTGAGACACTACCGTTAACTCTCACAGTATCTGGTAACCACAGTGAGACTATTTCTTTTTTGATTTTCCGTTCACCGTTTACACCTGTTGTTTTGGGTCATCCCTGGCTAGTATGTCATAATCCTTCTATTAATTGGTCTAGTAATTCTATCCTATCCTGGAACGTTTCTTGTCATGTGAAGTGTTTAATGTCTGCCATCCCTCCCGTTTCTTCTCTCCCTACTTCTCAGGAGGAACCTGGCGATTTGACAGGAGTGCCGGAGGAATATCATGATCTGCGCACGGTCTTCAGTCGGTCCCGAGCCAACTCCCTTCCTCCTCACCGGTCGTATGATTGTAGTATTGATCTCCTTCCAGGGACCACTCCTCCTCGAGGTAGACTATACTCTCTGTCGGCTCCCGAACGTAAGGCTCTCGAGGATTATTTGTCTGTGTCTCTTGACGCCGGTACCATAGTGCCTTCTTCTTCTCCGGCCGGGCGGGGTTCTTTTTTGTTAAGAAGAAGGACGGTACTCTGCGCCCCTGCGTGGATTATCGAGGGCTGAATGACATAACGGTTAAGAATCGTTATCCGCTTCCCCTTATGTCATCAGCCTTCGAGATTCTGCAGGGAGCCAGGTGCTTTACTAAGTTGGACCTTCGTAACGCTTACCATCTCGTGCGCATCAGAGAGGGGGACGAGTGGAAAACGGCGTTTAACACTCCGTTAGGGCATTTTGAGTACCGGGTTCTGCCGTTCGGTCTCGCCAATGCGCCAGCTGTTTTTCAGGCATTAGTTAATGATGTTCTGAGAGACATGCTGAACATCTTTGTTTTTGTCTATCTTGACGATATCCTGATTTTTTCTCCGTCACTCGAGATTCATGTTCAGCACGTTCGACGTGTTCTACAGCGCCTTTTAGAGAATTGTCTCTACGTAAAGGCTGAGAAGTGCTCTTTTCATGTCTCCTCCGTTACTTTTCTCGGTTCCGTTATTTCCGCTGAAGGCATTCAGATGGATTCCGCTAAGGTCCAAGCTGTCAGTGATTGGCCCGTTCCAAGGTCACGTGTCGAGTTGCAGCGCTTTTAGGTTTCGCTAATTTCTATCGGCGTTTCATTCGTAATTTCGGTCAAGTTGCTGCCCCTCTCACAGCTCTTACTTCTGTCAAGACGTGTTTTAAGTGGTCCGGTTCCGCCCAGGGAGCTTTTGATCTTCTAAAAGAACGTTTTACGTCCGCTCCTATCCTCGTTACTCCTGACGTCACTAGACAATTCATTGTCGAGGTTGACGCTTCAGAGGTAGGCGTGGGAGCCATTCTATCCCAGCGCTTCCAGTCTGACGATAAGGTTCATCCTTGCGCTTATTTTTCTCATCGCCTGTCGCCATCTGAGCGCAACTATGATGTGGGTAACCGTGAACTGCTCGCCATCCGCTTAGCCCTAGGCGAATGGCGACAGTGGTTGGAGGGGGCGACCGTTCCTTTTGTCGTTTGGACAGACCATAAGAACCTTGAGTACATCCGTTCTGCCAAACGACTTAATGCCCGTCAAGCTCGTTGGGCGTTGTTTTTCGCTCGTTTCGAGTTTGTGATTTCTTACCGTCCGGGTAGCAAGAACACCAAGCCTGATGCCTTATCCCGTCTGTTTAGTTCTTCTGTGGCTTCTACCGATCCCGAGGGGATTCTTCCTTATGGGCGTGTTGTCGGGTTAACAGTCTGGGGAATTGAAAGACAGGTTAAGCAAGCACTCACGCACACTGCGTCGCCGCGCGCTTGTCCTAGTAACCTCCTTTTCGTTCCTGTTTCCACTCGTCTGGCTGTTCTTCAGTGGGCTCACTCTGCCAAGTTAGCTGGTCATCCCGGTGTTCGAGGCACTCTTGCGTCTATTCGCCAGCGCTTTTGGTGGCCGACTCAGGAGCGTGACACGCGCCGTTTCGTGGCTGCTTGTTCGGACTGCGCGCAGACTAAGTCGGGTAACTCTCCTCCTGCCGGTCGTCTCAGACCGCTCCCCATTCCTTCTCGACCATGGTCTCACATCGCCTTAGACTTCATTACCGGTCTGCCGTTGTCTGCGGGGAAGACTGTGATTCTTACGGTTGTCGATAGGTTCTCTAAGGCGGCACATTTCATTCCCCTCGCTAAACTTCCTTCCGCTAAGGAGACGGCACAAATCATTATTGAGAATGTATTCAGAATTCATGGCCTTCCGTTAGACGCCGTTTCAGACAGAGGCCCGCAATTCACGTCACAGTTTTGGAGGAGTTCTGTCGTTTGATTGGTGCGTCCGTCAGTCTCTCTTCCGGGTTTCATCCCCAGTCTAACGGTCAAGCAGAGAGGGCCAATCAGACGATTGGTCGCATACTACGCAGCCTTTCTTTCAGAAACCCTGCGTCTTGGGCAGAACAGCTCCCCTGGGCAGAATACGCTCACAATTCGCTTCCTTCGTCTGCTACCGGGTTATCTCCGTTTCAGAGTAGTCTGGGTTACCAGCCTCCTCTGTTCTCATCCCAGCTTGCCGAGTCCAGCGTTCCCTCCGCTCAAGCGTTTGTCCAACGTTGTGAGCGCACCTGGAGGAGGGTGAGGTCTGCACTTTGCCGTTACAGGGCACAGACGGTGAGAGCCGCCAATAAACGCAGGATTAAGAGTCCAAGGTATTGTTGCGGCCAGAGAGTGTGGCTTTCCACTCGCAACCTTCCTCTTACGACAGCTTCTCGTAAGTTGACTCCGCGGTTCATTGGTCCGTTCCGTGTCTCCCAGGTCGTCAATCCTGTCGCTGTGCGACTGCTTCTTCCGCGACATCTTCGTCGCGTCCATCCTGTCTTCCATGTCTCCTGTGTTAAGCCCTTTCTTCGCACCCCGTTCGTCTTCCCTCCCCCCTCCCGTCCTTGTCGAGAGCGCACCTATTTACAAGGTACATAAGATCATGGACATGCGTTCTCGGGGACGGGGTCACCAATACTTAGTGGATTGGGAGGGTTACGGTCCTGAGGAGAGGAGTTGGGTTCCGTCTCGGGACGTGCTGGACCGTTCACTCATCGATGATTTCCTCCGTTGCCGCCAGGATTCCTCCTCAAGTGCGCCAGGAGGCGCTCGGTGAGTGGGGGGGTACTGTCATGTTTGTCATTTATTATCATGTCTCGTCCCTGTGCTCCCCATTCTATTCGTTTCCCTCTGCTGGTCTTATTAGGTTCTTTCCCTCTTTCTATCCCTCTCTCTCCCCCTCCCTCTCTCACTCTCTCGCTCTCTCTTCTCTCTATCGTTCCGTTCCTGCTCCCAGCTGTTCCTATTCCCCTAATCATCATTTAGTCTTCCCACACCTGTTCCCGATCCTTTCCCCTGATTAGAGTCCCTATTTATTCCTTTGTGTTCCGTTCCTGTCCCGTCGGTTCCTTGTTTAGTATTCACCGTGCTGTGATTGTGTTTCGCCCTGTCCTGTCGTGTTTTTTGCCTTCATCAGATGCTGCGTGTGAGCAGGTGTCTCTGTCAACTACGGCCTGCGCCTACCCGAAGCGACCTGCTGTCTGTGGCCGCTTCCCCTGTTATTCCCCTCTACAGACTAGAGGATGTCTGTTATTCCCTGTTTGGACTTGAATAAACTCTGTTTCTGTTAAGTCGCTTTTGGGTCCTCTTTCACCGGCATGACAACATGTCCCATTCTTTGGCATTTAAAACACTGCAATAAGGATGGGACAAATTCTCTGACAATGAAACTGATGAATCCTCTCTGTTCTTGTCTGAGCAGCACTGATAAGCTTTCCCTTCTTTAACCCTCGTTCCTCCTGATCAACCTGTTGGCCTCAATCACTCTGCCCCCCCTTTTCACATGCTCTTTAATATCATCTATAGACAGAGATATTGGGACACCAGTGACACCACTCCCCTCAACCAATCAGAAGCACCGGGAACATGTTTTTTAAATCTTCTTCTCGTCACCACTTTTCACTCCAACACATTACTGCTCTTACTTCCTACCTTCACCACCAGATCAGGAGCTCATCAATGTGCCTCGTTACAGAAAGCTGGGCGCATGACGTCACTATTTCACAGGCGTTTGAACGTCATCAAAATGTGTTTTTTTTCTTCTTCCAGAAATGCCTTCTTGAACATGTGAACTTTCATGTACCTCAATAACAAACTCTTATATAATATGTAAATGTAAACAACATGTTGTTACGGTTTTCTTCCGTCGAAGGAGAGTCGGACCAAAACGCAGCGTGGTAATTTCCATACATGTTTATTGAAAGACAAAAACACGAACAATACAAAACAACAAACGGACCGTGAAAACCTATACAGCCTATCTGGTGACTACAAACACAGAGACAGGAACAATCACCCACCAAATACTCAAAGAATATGGCTGCCTAAATATGGTTCCTAATCAGAGACAACGATAATCAACTGACTCTGATTGAGAACCGCCTCAGGCAGCCATAGACTACACTAGACACCCCCAAGACGAAACACACCACAAAAACCCATGCCACACCCTGACCTGACCAAATAAATGAAGATAAACACAATATATTTCGACCAGGGCGTGACATGTGGACTTTCATATGCCTTAATAACAAACTCGAATATAATATATAAATTAAATATGAAATCACAAAGCTATTTAGACACAGAGAAAATACAGAATCTTGCCAAGCCATGATTGCTGGTGATATTCGTCGAAGCACTTCATCCCAACCTGTACGATCTGTCAAAAAGGGAAAAGCAGGTGGATTAATGTCCTGAATGGACAACAGTAGTGTCAGAAAAAAAACTGGAACAACGATGAAATTGTCTAAAATTGGAGTGGAGGTAAATGAATGATGTTGATTCGCTTCCAGTTCGGGTGCATTTGTTGAGTGAGGATGCATATGTAGGAGACCCGTTTGAGTGAGGATGCAAATGTAGGATGTGTTTGTTGAGTGAGGATGCAAATGTAGGATGTGTTTGTTGAGTGAGGATGCATATGTAGGAAACCCGTTTGAGTGAGGATGCATATGTAGGATGTGTTTGTTGAGTGAGGATGCATATGTAGGAAACCCGTTTGAGTGAGGATGCATATGTAGGAGACCCGTTTGAGTGAGGATGCATATGTAGGAAACCCGTTTTGAGTGAGGATGCATATGTAGGAGACCCGTTTGAGTGAGGATGCATATGTAGGAGACCCGTTTTGAGTGAGGATGCATATGTAGGAGACCCGTTTTGAGTGAGGATGCATATGTAGGATGTGTTTGTTGAGTGAGGATGCATATGTAGGATGTGTTTGTTGAGTGAGGATGCATATGTAGGATGTGTTTGTTGAGTGAGGATGCATATGTAGGAAACCCGTTTTGAGTGAGGATGCATATGTAGGAGACCCGTTTGAGTGAGGATGCATATGTAGGAGACCCGTTTGAGTGAGGATGCATATGTAGGAGACCCGTTTGAGTGAGGATGCATATGTAGGAGACCCGTTTGAGTGAGGATGCATATGTAGGAGACCCGTTTGAGTGAGGATGCATATGTAGGAGACCCGTTTGAGTGAGGATGCATATGTAGGAGACCCGTTTGAGTGAGGATGCATATGTAGGAGACCCGTTTGAGTGAGGATGCATATGTAGGAGACCCGTTTGAGGAGTTGAAAATGGTGAAGTATGCACTGGGAAAAGTGGAGTCTGTCAGAGTGACCAGGAGTGGTCTTATTTTGATGCGTTGTATTTGTGAAGAACAGAGGAAGTTTGCAGTGGGCTTCAAGAGAATCCGGACAACAGAAGTATCGTGCTTTGAACTCGGGAGTAGAACTCCCGTCAGAGGAGTCATCTGGGGGTGAAGACGGATGTTCAGGTTGAATACACGAAGACAATTCCTGGTGTGGTTGGTTCCCGGCGTCTGACCCGCTGGGTGAATGGAGAAACAGAAGTCTGTCGGTCCTGTTGTTTTACGATGAAGAGCGTCTACCTACACATGTGAAGCTTGGTTATGTCAGATACACTGTAAGAGCTTTCATTCCCAAACCACTGCAGAGGAAGAGCTGTAAAGGATCACGGTTCAAGTGTGTGCAGACTGAAGGAGGATAATGAACAACGGTGTGTAGAAGGACGACAGTGTGGTAATTGTGGTGGGGACACGATCCTGAGTTCCCGGAGTGTCCTGTAAGGGTGAAGAAGATTAAGGTGTCAAAATATAGAGCGGCCAATCGAATCTCCTGGGCTGAGGCAAATTAAAATAATATATAAAACAAGTGATGCTTGTGAAGGTGTGGTGGTGGACTCATCACAGCCGGTAGTAAATGTTTACTGCCAGTCAAAAGATACCCGGTGTGTTAAATAGGTGGATTTTGTGGTGTTCCTTTCCACAGTTATAAACTGTACGGCTCAAATCTCTAAGAAACTGGACATTATTGTGGCGTTCATTTCCACAGTTATAAACTGTACGGCTCAAATCTCTAAGAAACTGGACATTATTGTGGCGTTCATTTCCACAGTTATAAACTGTACGGCTCAAATCTCTAAGAAACTGGACATTATTGTGGCGTTCATTTCCACAGTTATAAACTGTACGGCTCAAATCTCTAAGAAACTGGACATTATTGTGGCGTTCATTTCCACAGTTATAAACTGTACGGCTCAAATCTCTGAGAAACTGGACATTATTGTGGCGTTCATTTCCACAGTTATAAACTGTACGGCTCAAATCTCTAAGAAACTGGACATTATTGTGGCGTTCATTTCCACAGTTATAAACTGTACGGCTCAAATCTCTAAGAAACTGGACATTATTGTGGCGTTCATTTCCACAGTTATAAACTGTACGGCTCAAATCTCTAAGAAACTGGACATTATTGTGGCGTTCATTTCCACAGTTATAAACTGTACGGCTCAAATCTCTAAGAAACTGGACATTATTGTGGCGTTCATTTCCACAGTTATAAACTGTACGGCTCAAATCTCTAAGAAACTGGACATTATTGTGGCGTTCATTTCCACAGTTATAAACTGTACGGCTCAAATCTCTAAGAAACTGGACATTATTGTGGCGTTCATTTCCACAGTTATAAACTGTACGGCTCAAATCTCTAAGAAACTGGACATTATTGTGGCGTTCATTTCCACAGTTATAAACTGTACGGCTCAAATCTCTAAGAAACTGGACATTATTGTGGCGTTCATTTCCACAGTTATAAACTGTACGGCTCAAATCTCTAAGAAACTGGACATTATTGTGGCGTTCATTTCCACAGTTATAAACTGTACGGCTCAAATCTCTAAGAAACTGGACATTATTGTGGCGTTCATTTCCACAGTTATAAACTGTACGGCTCAAATCTCTAAGAAACTGGACATTATTGTGGCGTTCATTTCCACAGTTATAAACTGTACGGCTCAAATCTCTAAGAAACTGGACATTATTGTGGCGTTCATTTCCACAGTTATAAACTGTACGGCTCAAATCTCTAAGAAACTGGACATTATTGTGGCGTTCATTTCCACAGTTATAAACTGTACGGCTCAAATCTCTAAGAAACTGGACATTATTGTGGCGTTCATTTCCACAGTTATAAACTGTACGGCTCAAATCTCTAAGAAACTGGACATTATTGTGGCGTTCATTTCCACAGTTATAAACTGTACGGCTCAAATCTCTAAGAAACTGGACATTATTGTGGCGTTCATTTCCACAGTTATAAACTGTACGGCTCAAATCTCTAAGAAACTGGACATTATTGTGGCGTTCATTTCCACAGTTATAAACTGTACGGCTCAAATCTCTAAGAAACTGGACATTATTGTGGCGTTCATTTCCACAGTTATAAACTGTACGGCTCAAATCTCTAAGAAACTGGACATTATTGTGGCGTTCATTTCCACAGTTATAAACTGTACGGCTCAAATCTCTAAGAAACTGGACATTATTGTGGCGTTCATTTCCACAGTTATAAACTGTACGGCTCAAATCTCTAAGAAACTGGACATTATTGTGGCGTTCATTTCCACAGTTATAAACTGTACGGCTCAAATCTCTAAGAAACTGGACATTATTGTGGCGTTCATTTCCACAGTTATAAACTGTACGGCTCAAATCTCTAAGAAACTGGACATTATTGTGGCTGCGGCAGAAAAGTTTCAGGGACTTTTAAGGATTTTACAACGAAAGACTTGCCGGAACACGGATCCCTTGGGCCTGATCTTATCTGCTGTTTGACACGGCCCGCCCTCCCAGGATCCCTTGGGCCCGATCTTATCTGCTGTTTGACACGGCCCGCTCTCCCAGGATCCCTTGGGCCTGATCTTATCTGCTGTTTGACACGGCCCGCCCTCCCAGGATCCCTTGGGCCTGATCTTATCTGCTGTTTGATTCCGTTTATTTTAGGTACTTCCTGTTTCCATCCCGCACAGTAGGCGGCGGGATGCACATTATATTGTGAAATTAAGCAATTAGACCCGAGGAGGTGTGATATATGGCCAATATACCACGGTTAAGGGCTGTTCTTAAGCACGACGCAACGCGGAGTGCCTGGAAGCAGACCTTAGCCGTGGTATATTGGCCATATATCACAAACCCCTGAGGTGCGATTATAAACTGGTTACCAACGTAATTAGAGCAGTAAAACTAAATGGTTTGTCATACCTGTGGTATACGGTCTGATATACCATGGCTTTGAGCCAATCAGAATTCAGGGATCCATAGGGGGATGTTTCCTTTTTTATTTTACTGAGTGTTAGATGGGATAGGGTATTTGTATATTTTTTCCAAGCAAAGTGTTAGGGAGTTATACTCCAGTCCAGTAGGTGGCGGTAATGCAGCATTTACTGGATGCCAACCGCCGTCAAACCTCATCGAAGAAAAAGCAGCCATGATTGGTTGAGATATTAATGGGGTTTGGACATTCACGAGAAAGACTCCATTCTTTCGCTCAAGGCTTCTCTGTCAAATGGCACCTCCTGCTCTCTGTTACCGTGGAGATTTGAAAGATCCATTGGATATATAAACATGTTCATCATGGACAACATGCCACGTGTAGCTACAGGTCTCAATGATAACATGTAGCTACAGGTCTCAATGATAACATGTAGCTACAGGTCTCAATGATAACATGTAGCTACAGGTCTCAATGATAACATGTAGCTACAGGTCTCAATGATAATGATTGGATATATAAACATGTTCATCATGGACAACATGCCACGTGTAGCTACAGGTCTCAATGATAACATGTAGCTACAGGTCTCAATGATAATGATTGGATATATAAACATGTTCATCATGGACAACATGCCACGTGTAGCTACAGGTCTCAATGATTTCAGCATGTCAACCTCGTTGGGGGAAACACCATGGTTTAGATGAATGCCTCGTTGGGGGAAACACCATGGTTTAGATCAGGGGTGTCAAACATACGGCCCGCGGGCCGGAACCGGCCCCCAAGGAGGTTCGATCAGGCCCGCAGGATAATTTGAAAGTGGAAAAAAATGCATAAAAGACATGGAATTCATATTTTTAATTCGCTGCAATTCATGGATTATCCGCTAAGGGGCGCACTCTTTCCATCAGAGTAGAAGACAAGCCGCATCACTGAGACAGACTGAAAACAGCAGACGGTATCAATGCGCCATCTGCTGCTTGTTACGACGTTGTTAATACCTTGGTCTCTACCTCTCCGCTACACCCTCATTAGCCAAAATGTCGTTATCCAAACGGAGAAAAGTAGATAAGGAGTGTAGAATTTTCAAAGAAAAATGGACCACGTCCTATTTATTTACAGAGATGCACGGAAAACCTTTGTGCTTGGTGTGTTTGCAACAAGTTTCGGTATTGAAGGAATATAATATTCGACACCACTACGAGACTCATCACAGCGAAAAATATGACGGCTTGCAAGGACAACTGAGAAGAGATAAGATTAACGAATTGCTGGCGGGTCTGAGGAAACAGCAGTCAACTTTCATCCAGAGCCGAGAAGTCAGTGAAGCAGCGGTAAAAGCCAGCTACCTAATTGCTAGCGAAATAGCATTAGCATCGAAGCCGTATTCCGACGGTGACTTTGTTAAACGATGCATGATGAAGGCGGCTGAACTTGTATGTCCCGAGCGACAAGCTTTTGCCAATATTAGCCTGACGAGGAATACTATAGCAGAGAGGATTTCGGAACTATCGGCAGATTTAGACAGTCAATTGAAACAGAGAGTCAAGTCATTTATTGCATTTTCCGTGGCAATTGACGAGAGCACTGACATCACAGACGTGGCCCAACTGGCCATATTTATTCGAGGAGTTGATGAGACATTGACTGTTACTGAAGAGTTTCTTGAGTTGGTGCCAATGATGGACACCACAACAGCCGAGGACATTTTAGGCTCTGTCGTTGCTGCATTGGACAGAGTTGGAGTGGACTGGTCCCGCGCTGTCAGCCTGGCTACAGACGGCGCGCCATCCATGGTCGGAAAGAAAGCAGGTGTCGCGACAAAGTTCAAAGACAAAGTACAAGCCCTTAATGGAGGAGATCGTTTCTGGACATTTCACTGTATTTTGCACCAGGAGGCATTGTGTTGCAAGTCGCTGAAAATGGACCACGTCATGGAGGTGGTTGTTCGCACTGTAAATTTCATCCGGTCCAGAGGTCTGAACCATCGTCAGTTTGACAAACTTCTCAGCGACAGCAACATTACCCACAGCCTGCCATACCACACTGAAGTGAGATGGTTAAGCCGAGGCGCTGTGCTGAGGCATTTCTTTGATCTACGAGAGGAAATCTGACAGTTCATGGAGAAAAAAGGAAAACCGGTGTTGGAATTACAATCTCAGGAATGGCTACGGGACCTTGCATTCTTGGTTGATATTACTGAACACTTGAACAATCTGAACAAAATGTTGCAAGGCCGCAAAAAAGTTGTCACACAGTTTTCTGACAACATACATGTATTTAAGTTGAAGCTGACTTTGTGGGAGATGCAACTGGCAAATGGCAACCCTGCTCATTTCCCCTGTCTGAGAGATGTGTGTGTGACCAGACCTGATGCGGACATGAAACGGTACAAAGACAAAATTGCAGGACTACTGCGGGAGTTTGAGAAACGTTTTCAGGTATTTGGTGAACTTGAGACAGAATTTTCAGTTTTTCGCTCACCTTTCACAGTTAAAGCTTCTGATCTGCCGGTCGAAATTCAGCTAGAGATAATTGATTTGCAGTGTGATGCAGATTTGAAGGGCAAATTTGCCTCTGTAGGTCTGGACAGATTTTATCAGTATCTACTACCAGGGTACCCCAAATTAACAGCCCTGGCTGCTAAAATTTTGTGCATGTTTGGGACAACCTACCTTTGTGAACAAATTTTCTCAGTGATGAATATCAATAAAACAAAAATGCGTTCAAGGCTCACAAACAAGCACTTAAATGACATTCTGAAAGTGACAGCTAGTCAGGACATGACACCTGGTGTTGATGCACTTGTACAGGCCAAAAGATGCCAAGTTTCAGGTACAAATACAAGTCCAGACTAGACTAACACCTTTAAAATGCTGCCTTAGATACTGTTTGCATTGAAAGAATACAGCTCTGTGAAGATGAATCCTTACTGTGGTGATTTAAAAAATTTGCACTTTAATGTTAGTCAGCATCTTCAAAACAAAAGTTGTGTGATGGAATTCTACTGTTCATACAACTCCATAAATTTTCAGTATGTATTGTATGTGTATGTATGTTTCATGTATGAAGTTTACAGATTTACAGGACAGGCGAACACTTTCTTCATTACACATTTAAAATCACTCTCCTTAGTTTGTAAGGTGTACGCAGGGATTACATTTAGATTTTATATGCGTAAGTGGTTTAAAAATTCCTTTCTTTAAAAGTCTCATTTAATCTTAAAGTGCATTACTATATTTTTCAGTACCAATTAAAGTTTTGTGCCTTTGTACAATCAGTGGGATCAGTTGCAATGCATATTTGTGAATGATAAAAGTAAATTGCACATTTGTCTAAGGAAATATGAGGTGTTTCATGAAATGTTTTGTAAAAGGATAGTTCATTAAATGTCAATATTTTCCTAATGTTCTTGTGCTTCTTTACACCAAAACAAAGGAAAGACATGATATTTTGGTTATTTATAGCAGAGTATGGTATAATTTTAATGGTCCGGCCCACTTGACATCTCCCTAGGCCGTATGTGGCCCACGATGCGAAATGAGTTTGACACCCCTGGTTTAGATGAATGCCTCGTTGGGGGAAACACCATGGTTTAGATGAATGCCTCGTTGGGGGAAACACCATCGTTTAGATGAATGCCTCGTTGGGGGAAACACCATCGTTTAGATGAATGCCTCGTTGGGGGAAACACCATCGTTTAGATGAATGCCTCGTTGGGGGAAACACCATGGTTTAGATGAATGCCAGCAAAGCCACGACAATATAACTGTAAACAAAACATTAAATATGAACTATAAAACGGTGACAAACGTTGCCCACAAACTTTTAGAGTCTACACATGAATATGTCACAGAGAGTGGAGCTGATGGCCGACGAGCTTCAATAAGGTTTCTACTGACTCCTTGTGGATTTGTGTAACTGGATAAGAACCACATTCTCCTTCAATAAAAATAATGAATGTCGACATGAGTTTTAACTTTTGAAGCCAACACACACACACACACACACACACACACACACACACACACACACACACACACACACACACACACACACACACACACACACACACACACACACACACACACACACACACGTTATTACATTCACAAATGATTGTTCTTTTATAATTAACACTTAGCTCTTAAGTATAGGCAACTACAAGAAAATGAGCTGCGACGAGGCCTATTCGTTCAGCAATTCCGAAATGGACAGCGACAGAAATTCAGATGATGTTGAGGCCTCACAGAGAAAGACAGAAACCCAGACTCAGCAGTTAGCCAACTATTTGAAGTATTTTATTAGGCTAAAAAGGAATGAAGCATCTTCACTCTGGGTTATGAAAAGAGAACAGAATGAATCATCTTCACTCTGGGTTATGAAAAGAGAACAGACTGAATCATCTTCACTCTGGGTTATGAAAAGAGAACAGACTGAATCATCTTCACTCTGGGTTACGAAAAGAGAACAGAATGAAGCATCTTCACTCTGGGTTATGAAAAGAGAACAGACTGAATCATCTTCACTCTGGGTTATGAAAAGAGAACAGACTGAATCATCTTCACTCTGGGTTATGAAAAGAGAACAGAATGAATCATCTTCACTCTGGGTTATGAAAAGAGAACAGGACAATACAATCACGAGGATTCACTTTTATAGACAGACAGACGCACTGAAAAAGCATTGGGAAAACAACCCTCGCAATACGAGCTGGAATTACATGCATCTATTAACTGGACTTTTTGACGAACAAAAATATTTGAATGGGAGGAGACTAATATGTTGTTGGGTCTCTATCTCACCACCCTCATGGAGAAAATCACAAGAGATAATTATAACACACAAAGTAAAGAAAAAACAATTAAATGCATCATTCTTACATTACCTAAAATGATTAATAAGCTACTAATGAGATAGACCTATATAAGCAATATAACAACGCAGATGTACAAACTATGGCAAAAAGCTCTGGCCACATTCAGCACAGCTGTAAGGTTTCTCTCCTGTATGAACTCTATTGTGCATTTTAAAGGTCTGATGATCTTGCTTAAAAGTATTCCCACAGACAGAACATGGGTAAGGTTTCTCCCCATGTGTCTCCTTTGTGTGTCCAGAGGTGTTGTTTCACGAGGTCTGCTCGTCTAAAACTCTTCCCACACAGGACAGCTGTACGATTTCTCTCCTGTGTGCACTGTCATTTTGTCTTTTCAGATCAAATAACCATTGCCAGTCTTTCCCACACACAGAGCAACTGTATCTCTGAGCTTTGAGATTCCCTAGGTTTCTTTAGGTTCTCCTGATGTAGAGGTTCTCCCCTCCGAACTCTCGTCTGTGTGAATGAGAAAACATAGGTTAGAAGGTCCAGTGCAGTCAAACATGTGATTTCCTGTCTTTTATACACATTTCCACACTATGAGGTTGGAAAAAATACTGTTTATTTTAAATTATGATAATACCCTTTTAGCGTAAGTGCTGTTTGAATTTTGAAATGTCAATCTGGTGGGATGGAGTTTTGGCCTGTCTGGTGACATCACCAGGTGGTAAAGTAGTTAACAGACCAATAAGAAAGGAGAGTTCCAAACCTCTCTACTAATAACAGCTCATTTTCAGTTTTCCCGCTTTACTCAGACAACTCCCAGACAGTCTTAGCAAAATTCTTGCTTGAGATGTTGCCTGTTTATCTTTGACCACTTTAATTGAAAACAATCAAAGCAAGGTACTTCATTTTTACCCAGAAATGAT